>NW_011948423.1:6555890-6561463 GCF_000503995.2 Ceratosolen solmsi marchali
GGGAAAGAGAGAAAGGGACGAAAGAGCATGCGATATACGTACAATGAACAATGAGGACAATTCGTTTGCTGACTGTCGGCGGCACCCCATTCGAAGCGATGCAGAGATAGGCTCCCATGTGCAGTCGGTTAACACGTGTTATTTCGAGCTCTGGGCCCTCGATACTTGCCACTGTATATGTTAACCAATAACAAATCATATATTTAGCGAGGGAGAAGGAAGAATGAGAAACGACGTAGGTCGCGCCATTCATCGACTAACGCTACTGCAATGCACTTCCGCGAAACCATGTTAATCTCCTGCTTTATATGGGTTTGCACGTATGGTGTGAACATGGATAGTGGAACAATGAGTGCCAATATTACGTGATAATCGAAAACAGTGTGCATTGGCTGTACTATTATTGCCCGGGTGAATCGCAGCTGTTTTATCCGACGGTCAATGGCGCGACCGATTTTACGTAATTTTACCATTAACTGCTTTTGTGCTGTTTTTATCAGAGATTGAACATTCATGTTATTCCTTAATATTATGGTAAAGTTTTACGTATTTAAAAAAAAAAAACAAACAAACAAATATGTAGCGAAAATTTATGGCTTATTTTATTTAGCTAATTTACTTATGCGGCTTAAACACTGTAATATGGATAATGACAAAATTGTAAATAAATATTCATTAAAGCACTGAATTATTTCTGAAATTACACGCAAATAGGCTAAAAATGATTTTTAAAACTATGATAAAAATTTAATGCAATGTATTTTCACGTTTCGTAATTAGCTAGTTCTTATATAAGTGTAATCAAAAGTAAAACAACGCACTCCACGTATAATTAGAAAAAATTTTCGAGCTATAAAAATGTTAAGTTTTTGTAAAGAATAAATTATTTATAATCACTAAATATGCACATAATATAAATACTGTGTATTTAAAAGAAATAGATTTTTATGTTTATGAAAAAGGTTATCAATTTTTTATGCATTTAAATTCCAATAATCTTACATACGCAAATTTGTTAATAAAATTGTTAATATTAAATTATCGTTTCAATTTTCTCACTTATTGAAAAAAATTAAAATTTCACAAATATATAAGCCATTACATTTACATTTTACTTACATCGTCGGAATGACTTAACACTTTTATATTTCAATTGGTAAATAAACCAATGATTTATTATATAATTTTGAAAATCCATTTAATAGTATAGAAATAGTTTTATCTTCTAATATGCATTTATTGAGTTAAAATAAATTTAAGTTAATGAAAAAGAGCAATATGCGCTTGAAAATCGTAAAACATAATACCAAATAGCGATATGAAAATACATTCTCATTCAGTTTGTTATTTTTACAAAATATTAAGAAAACTATTCTTGAAATTACCATTTGAAACACGTCGATAATCTAATGTTTTGTCTTATCAAATTCTCAAATATTTAATTAAATATTCAATATGAATCTTTTAATTATATAGTCCAAATTAAATACACATTAGTGTCTAAAGTACGGACAAATATTTCATGCAATTATGTGCAGTGCACACATATATTTATGAGCGTTTTACTTCTACAATAGAGTATTATCGTATTAAATCTAAAATTAGATAAAATATTAATTTTTTTAGAAAAATGCATTAAGAGTAATTTTTTTCTAAATATTTAAAATGTCACACGAACATGCTTTCACATAATAATGCTACGCAGTCGACTAAAACTAAAAAAATATGTTCCGTAATTTAATTAATTAGGTATATTTTCAAATTTCTTAGAGAATTAATTGCTTAAGAGCATTAACAACAATCTTACCTTCTTGTAAATTAGAAAGTGTAATGATTCCTCCTGCTTCCCGGCGCCACGTAACCGTCGGTTCAGGTGTACCAGTCGCTGCACAGCGCAATGTAACATTGTTACCCTCCCTCACCATCATATCTGTGCTCGTAGGATAATCGAGGATATCTGGCGGTACTGCAAAGACATACAATATTACGTAAGTTCAAGTTCGAATGCTCGTGGTAAATGGGATTCCGGCTCAGCGACACCCGAACTCGAATAGAATGTACACTCGAATTCGCTCAATTTCTTACTCTTCATCATTTATACCATGAATTTCTATCCAATGTTTTTATCAAACATCAATAACAGGTTACACGTATCTTATCGATGCAACAATATTAAATAACATAAAATTTATCTTCATTTTCATTATATTAATTTAGTAGACTGTGTTTAAAATTAATGGCGGGTGTTTATGGAAAATATATTATTATTATTAAGGATGATTGAAAATTATGTATTGCTTATTAAAATTAAACAACAAAATAATTAAATGAGTTTTAATAAAATTTTTAATTAATAATAATTATAAGAAAGTCTATTATTAGAAGTATGATCATAAAATTCCTGAAATTATTGCTTCGCATGAACAAGATTTAAAAGAATCAAGAGTATTGGATCCATACTTTCGAAATTTTTCAATTAATTCAAATTCCTATTTTAGATAATTTCTATAAATACAGTGTGAAATCGGAATTAAATTGAAACATTTTCTTAATTAATTAATAATTTTATCATGTGAACATTAAAAATTCTGTTAAATTAATATTTTCCATTAATCTACAATTATTATTCAGAGCTGAACACGATGGCCCGGGAACAATTTAAATTTAACGTTCTCTATTCTTTGAAATAAAACCATCATATTTTTCTATTGAAAAAATGATAAAAGAATTATCTTTATACGCTTTTAAAAACCATTATTTAATTTAATTATTGCTACTTTCATAATTATTTATTAAAATATAAATGAAAAATGTAAAAAAATTATTCAGTGGTAATAAAATGCTTAGATATTCTAAAGAAATGTTTAATTTTCAAATCTTCTTCATTGTTTATCATTAATCAATCAATTGTCATATATTAATAAAAGAACTTTTTTAATGAATGAATGCTAAACAGTACACAAATATTATTATTTGTCGTAATATTTAAAATGTCGAAGGAGTATATCTATGTTAACGTATGTGGAGATAATTATACCAACTAATTATATAAAACTTTGCATGGAATAAATTGGCAGATAGTAATAAAAATAACGGAACAAGTGAGAAAATATTAATATACAATTATAAATGAGTAATAATTCATTGAGCAATATAAATTCACTTGTTAATAATTGATATTAATTCGATATTAATCGTATAATTATGTATCGTATAAAAATGAAAAACGAAAGACAAAAAAATACAATAAAGATAGACTCATTTGTAATAAAAGATTTCACTATTTATATTAAATTATTGTTGAATATATTTTTTAAATAACGCCATAAAGTCATAAAATAATATTATTATATCGTGGTTTTTTTTTTCAATATAGATATATCAAGATCATTTGAAACGTCGGTAACCATATATGATATTAGCCTTATACTATTTAATATGCGCAGCATCTCTAATGTACATGAAAATGCCATATGCATGAGTCTCTTATCCGTACAGCCAAAGATAGGAAATTATTTTGTTATTCCAAAACATCGATGTTTTAAATATTTTCATATAAAGACAAAGATAATGAAGACATTTTATGAAATGTGAAAACGCTTCGTGATTTTTTTCATTCAATCAGGAATGACATTTGCTTATAGAAGAGACAGATTTTCAAACTCAATTTAAAATAACAAATACACTTTGACTTTTCTTGGTTTTAAAATATTCCTTGAATGCACTGGGCTTTTGACTCTTTATATTCCGTAGTTTTATTATTATTTATTCACTTGTATTCTTCAATAGCATTCATCGTCATTTTAATATCATCAAGATGTGATATGTCACGTTGGGAAAATTTTTGCGCAATTTTTAATGAAATAGCAAGTGACGCAACTCACGCTTCCAATCCCGTATCGATCAATCAGTTATAGAATCTACGGTATAAAAAGCTCAGAACATAATTACATTTTTATTATTCTTTTTTTTCTTCTTTTACCTTTCTTCAAAAAATTAACTCGATTTATGTAAGTGCAGCTACTTAACAATATCATTAATCTATCGATATATTTCTTAAAGTTTAAACATTTAAGTTTTGTGTAATGTAATATATTTTGCAAATAATTTTATTATTAAATACAATTTAGATTACACCGTCATATATCTCGATAAAGGAACAGAATTTTAGAATAATTGCGTACATCATTTGTAAATAAAATTTCAGAAAAAGTAACAAAATTTTCAATATTCTACATCTATGATATTATTTTGTCATATAATCACTCGATTACATTTTACTATTATTAAATATACGTATACAAGTTGATTAATCACTGATGCATACTTTATTACCACGTACTATATATATTTAATACTCTAACTAATTTAAGTGTTTAGGATATAACTTCAATTAATGGGAATTCATTTGCTTACAGAAATGAATTTCCGCGTAGTTAAGTATCTACATTTGTGTGTGTGTGTGTGTGTGTGTGTGTGTGTGCGCGCGTGCGCGCGCGCGTGTGCGTACGTGCTCGCGTGTGTGTGTATATATATACATTTAATAGGTCTGAACATTTAAAAAAAATAAGGATTTATAAATTGTATCAAATTGATGCACTAAATTTATGAAATTATTAGATAATTGATAGAAAAATATAGTGGTTTTTTGCATTGAAATTTTGTAAATATTTTTTATTACGTTTTTATAATTAATTTTTAAACGTGCCATATTATTCATTTGAAGAAACTTAAGAATGTGGAAATTATATATATATAGTTATTCCATATAAAGGTATGGCAATCTCTCGCTCTTCATAAACAAATGTTTGCATAAATAATTTATATATTTATATAGTTATATAGTTATATATTTATATAGTTATATATTTATATAGTTATATAGTTATAATTTATATAGTTATATATTTCATTAAATCATTAAACTCTTTCATTAAACTAAATAAAACGATAATAATATATATATATATATATATATATATAATCTTGTATAATTTTATATATCTACATGTAAATCCTTATATTTTTAATTGATAAATTTAAATATCGTATTATAGTTTAAGAAATATAAAATATGAAAGAATAGCACGATTGCAAATTTCAAACTAATGTTTTAAATATCCAATAGTTTTACAAATTGGCAATTGGGGTCCTGCAATAGCCAACATTTTATTCGAAAATCTCAAATGAAGAAGCACAGATCGTCATTTAGTCATTATATAAAAACAAATCAAAATTATAACAACTTTGCGAACAATATTAGAAATATGCAAATACTTTTATTGTACAGTAGGCCTTGAATACATACACATTCTTTAAAGAAAAACTTATCACTTGAACAAAGTACTTTTAACGTACAACTAGAATCTCGACACAAAAGTTTAACATTACATCTTTTTTCGGATTTAAATAAGGTTTCCGGAAATCTTAACTTTATTTCTTTGAAATCATTAATTCAAAAATGAAACCAGCTCGAAATAGATGAAGATACATAAGTATGAAAATAAAGTAAGTAATTCTTCCTTGGGAGAATATTTCTGAGCTTTTTTATAAGAAAAAAAAAAAAAAAAAAA
>NW_011948423.1:6561618-6562750 GCF_000503995.2 Ceratosolen solmsi marchali
AGGTAAGGTTAGGCGTAAGTCTCGAGGAGGACACGGAAGGATAAAAAGCACGGAAGGTACGCGCACGCTTTCGCCGCAGGACAATCTCTTATTCTCACACCTCGATAGCTTAAGCGTCTGCAGCCCCATCGCGATAAAAAGGAAAATTTAACGAGGGCTTGTGGCGAGGTTAAACTACGTGTACGTCCGGTTTCGTAGATTATCCTTTTAAGAATAGGCAAGTATGAGTTTACGTACGTGGGCGCGCGCTCGCACGCGTATATATTAAAAGTCCGTGTGTGAGACAATATCTGTGTATGTGTATTTCGAGGCATACGGATATAGAGAGAGTACGAGAAAATTTTCAAAAATAGCGCAATAAACAGAGAGCATCTTAGAGTCTTTTTTATACTCATTATACATATTATATGTGTGATAAAAATTTAACTCATTAATTAAGCTGCATTATTAAAACTATGAAAATTAATTTAAAGATACACAGATACAAGTACTACAAAAAAATTGCAATATAAAGTTTATCCTTTCTTTCTAGAATATATCAATTATTTGTCGTTTAAACGGTTTTTACGATGCTCTCAATCTTATATAACCTGTAGAATAATCATGATCAGGTAAAATTCACGACAAAATTTTATAGACTTATTTATCGTACGCATTATGGAAAGAACTATAAATAATCGTAGGTTAATAAAAATTAAAGCGCGAATATTTAATATCTACCACGAATGCAAAAAAATCTACGCTTAGAATAAGAGAAAAATGCTTTATCATAGTATAACTTAAAATTTATGCACAAAAATCTCAAACAGCCCATAGAGTAAGGGCATAGCAAAAAATATCGTATCGAGAGGGAAATTATTTTTATTAGAGATAACGTATGCATATATCGAAAGGTTTGCAAAATCCTCAGCTGTGCATTGACTGCGGAACTTAATGCGAATTCACGATGTTCGGCTAACCCCTGTTGGTACGCTTGCGGACGCTATATATGATAAGCTTGCTGTCTAGCTACATTTCATGCATCGGTATATGTAAGTCCTGTTCTGCTAGTGGGACTTTCAAATAGATAGCTCGCAGCTATATTGTAAAAGATGAAGAGAGAGAGAGAGATATAGAGAGAGAGAGAGAGAGA
>NW_011948423.1:6562795-6575465 GCF_000503995.2 Ceratosolen solmsi marchali
AGAGAGAGAGAGAGAGAGAGAGAGAGAGAGAAAAGGCAGACATCAGACAAACAGATAGAGTACGACTTAATACCACACACCCGCGCCAAATGTCGGTTATTAGTCGAGGGCACGTCGCCAGAAAGGTGTTTAATAGCCTTCTAGGAGGGCAATCGTGCTGTCTAGAGAACCAACGTAGTCACACGTTTTACATACATTTGCATTGCAGCCGCAAAAGCAGAGACCAAATCGAGCCTACCCACACTGTTGCGATCTCCTACCTTCTTTATCTCACGGAGACACTCTATGCACTGGGATTGAGTATAATTGAGAAAAAAGATCCAATCAACTGCATTTGACTACGTGAGCAGATTACTTGAAGGAAACGTACGTACCGATGGCTCCTTCAAAGCACAGATTCTTCATCAAATTTAGACTTTAGGGCAAAAGTCTATTCCTGTTGTCAATCAAACCGACAATAAGCTTCCTTCCTACAGGTATTTCGATTATTAGCCAATTTCATTTTTATTGATTTAAGTTTCATTTATTAAAAAAAAAAAAAAACTCCGCCAACATATATTAAAGGCTTAAACGATCATATTTCATTTATAAACTGGATATCACATTTTATTAATAAAAGAGTTATATTTAAGTAACTTAACAGTAGTAGTATTCGAAAAGTTTAATACACAAAAAAAAAGTTCAATTTTACTAATCCCCCGTTATTTAAGAGTCTATATTATTTTTTAAAACACGATAACAAAATTTAGTCCACCATAAATAATAAATTTATTGTCAAACGAATGAATTTTTAATATTTATAAAGCTGTATTTAATAAATATTAGAATTTCAATAAATCGTCACATTCAATATATCTCCATCTAAACCATTATAAATAAAATAATAGAGACATGAATATAAAATAAGATTAAATACACTTAATTTTTATTTAATGATATTTCATTAATAACTATTATTACTATTATTATTATTATTATTATTATCTATGCTACGATCTAATATCATAAGATTTAATATAATATAGAGACGTTATCGAATGCTCTATCCCAAATTTTACTTTTTCAAACTGTAATGGAATTTTTCTTCTATACAATAATTTTCTATATTCATAATATAAAACAAAAATATCTAAATATGTTTCACATTAAAAAAATTAAATTATTTATAATCCATAAACTTTATTTTAATCAAAATATCAAACATATTTGTTTTATTGCCGGGCTTATGTTATTCAAAATTGGTAATTCTAGAATATTCTCTTTAATAATTTTAAACAATACTAGAATATTATAGTAAAATAAAAAATTCTGGAGCGTCTTTCAATAGTAAGACTTCTCGACTAGACTTTAAGACTACAGTACATCGTACGATAAATAATTATTATTTAGATAACAATGTTACCTATATTTGACAAGTTATTATTCCCAAGATGCATAAAGTTTATTTAATTTTTCAGGTACCTCAAAAATTGCTAAAGTTACAGTGTTCCGGGTGGCAAAATTAAATGATACTTATGAAATAAACTAGAATATGTATGGTGGATAAAATTTTTGTTGTTTCAAACAAACTGATAAAAGTTTGGAATATTATAAACATATCGAAGGCAACTTGAATGTCTACTAAGGACTTTATTTTTCTAACTTCATAATCTGTTAAGTGCGGGTTTTAATTAGAAAAGTATATCAGTCTAAATCTCTATTAAGTCTCTTAAAAAAGCATAAGTACATTTGTTAATTTTTCCATTTATATGAAATGGCAATAGTAACTGCCTCATTAGATATTTTTAAAAAATCTATCGTATGGGATTCCAATTAATAGAAATACTCGGAAATCCTACGTACTTATACTCTAGAGTTAGGTTAATCTCAATTATTACAAGGAAGAAAAATAAGAAGAACGACTCTAATACGTAATGAAAGCAATTAACTTCTTGCTTTAACTTATATTTCCATGTAAATTGTGACCAATTATTTTAAAAAAGTTTATCTTAATCCAAATATATCACAACTAGGTGTCTTCGGATATCTCGAATAAATAGTGACAAGAGAATTTATAGTAAGAAATTGCCGTGTGATGTCAGTACAAAACTATTTTACCTTTGCAGTGCACATTCCGTGCTACCACTACGAGACCACTAGTAACTACTTATCCCTAGTATTGCAATTAGAATCAACGAAATCAAGAGCGCACTTGCAGTCACGAAATATGCGTGTTATGATTCATTTATTAATAGCTCATAGTTAGGAGCTCGAGCATTCGAATAGTTTGCGATTGTTTTATTCGCTGTGGTGGCATGCATTTTATTTCCAATGATGTGTGCAATGAGATTACATGGAATCACAAAATCTATCATATTTTTATTGTGCAGATAAATAATCTAAGGAACTTTGAAGACGAAAATGTTCGCAGGTAATCTCAGCAATCGTAATCGCTACTCATCGCTATATCACCGACTGCACAATAAAATCCAAGCAAGAAAGATGACATTTAACTTATTTTTATCTATATACCGAGAATCTTCGTATATTCCAGGATTGCATGCTGATGCAACTGTTCGATGTGGAAGCCCAGATATGTTGGAGATAGAGTGGCCACTGTCGCTGGAACATTTGACTTATTACATTCACTGAGCAAATTCTTCATTTTCTATTTTCCTATTATTTTTCATCTGTATCTTGAACAAGCAGCGTATATAGGCTTATCTCTTCAATATTTGTTATTGATTAATATTTGTTATCCATGCCCACCCATCAAATTGAAGTTCTTTTTTTTTTCTTTTTTTTTTATTTCCAATAAGCTCCCTTGGCCTATCAGCTGCATTTAATATTTCGTATTTTCATCTTAGGCGAATATCACACTACTCCCATCTCGAATCAATTACAATTGAATAAACTTTGTTTTGCCTTTAAAGCGAATATTTTTTATTTTCCTCTTTACTTGCCTTATTTCGTCGATAAGTTCCTCCAATTGCATCTTTACTTTGAATTCTTCGAAGCAATTTTTGAACAACTTAGAACAATCTGGAGTCAAGGGATACCGCAAACTCAAAGTTTTAAAAGTAATATAACTCTATGGCATATGTACTAACTGATTTTCTACAAAAATATTATAGTAATTTTAATTAATCGGAGTTTATATCCAATTATAAAAAATTACTTTTGTCGTAAACTAGAAAATATAATAATATTTTTTTAAATATATACATGTATATTAATCTCAAATTTCATTCATATAATAAGCATTTTAAATTGTTAAATTACATTGTTACAAAAATATTATGCCAATATTTTCCAATAACATATAAATATTAGTAGCTTTTGAATATTAATTAAAAATACCATTCACTATAACCTAAACATATAATTACCTAAACTAAAACATAATTAATAAAAAACTATTTCATAAATATGAATGAATGGATGTTATATATGACAGATCTATGCCAGATAAAGCAAAACTATCTCAAAGACGGAAACATTAAACTATTCTAATTATTTTTATAGCCAATAAAAAATTGTACATTAGAACATAAGTACATGATTAAGTAACGAATTAGATTAATCATATGATGTAATGTATTTTTTTCAAAACATATTTTTACAGTATTAACTTACGAACTATTTTCCTATATTCAACCATTTAAAATAAAACAAAAATATTTTACGACATCAAAATATTCATAGTAAATCGTACTTTTACTATGTACAGTTAAAATTGAAATAGTATTCCTATGTAGCATGTTAAATAAAAACATTCGTTTAATCAGGCCGTACTAATTTATTCGGAGATAAAAAAATAATAATATTGGAACGATATTTTAATAATAGATAAAATCAGATAAATATTTTAGGTTATATAGCAATTAATAAATATTAAAAATGCATTTAAAATATAGAGACATAAAAAGCAATTCCTTCAATTGATACAATTATTAAAGTTCGACATTTAAATTATCTTGCTGATATATATATATATATATATATATATATATATATAGAAATTGTTAATTTTATTTATTTTCAATATATTATATTGTGTCATATGAGATATATATTAATTTATATGTTATTTTTCATCTTTATTAAGTATTCTTTAAAATGAAATGAGCACTATTTCTGCTAATTGTCCATCTAATTCTCTGACTTTCCTCTAATAATAATTCATAAATATATAAATCTCAACTTTTTACTTTTCTTAATTAAACAAACAAAAGTTTCTAACATCCTCTGATGCTTTCCTTAATGATATATTTTATTATAATCCAAAGCTGTTTGGTACATATTTAATGAACTATCATAAATAATTTGTAAGAGAAAAATACACTTATTAAAGCAAAATATGAAATATCAATACAACCATTTGCACATATACTTTAAAAAATAACGCAGTAATGTTTGTATTACAGTAAATATTATTTATAAATATAAATAATATAACAATTTTTATGAAACTTCAAAAATACGCATTAAACATTCGACTTGAAGAATTTATCAACATTTATTACTGAAAATTAAAATTTTTTGTGATGTATATTTAAAAGAAAAATCCTCAATAATTTAATAATCAATAACTTAAAAGTACTACGTAAATGCAAATTTGATTACGAAAGTATTATACATAATATGCAAAATTTTATATTATCTAAAGGATACTCAATATACTATAACTCATTTTTCTATACCAATTACCCTATATATTCACCGTCGACATTATTCTTTATAATGTTCAAATATAATATAATCTAAATCATAATGCGGTATTACACTTATAATCTTTCGGTTATATTAATCGGTATATTAGTAGATATTCGTCGGTACTCTATTATATAAATTCCTTGTCCAAACGCAAATGTGATAATTATTATTATAAAAAAATATTTCTCAATAACGATGTATTTGACAGATTTAATTTCAAAAGTTTTAAGATGAAGAGAGTTCAAAATGTGGTTTGATTTGCACTCGGAACATTTGTTTTGCAAATATTTGCTGATACAGGAAAGTTTTCGTTATATTCAAGAATGTAGTCTACGATGTCTCGTGTACGGGTTGAAAAGAAAAATGTTCATAAGTTTCTGCTTCGTATGATAAATATATACTCAGACAAGAATGAAGAGACATCCAATAAATTGCAACATTTTGGCATCTTAATAAGGCAATAAAGCTTTAATAAGCATAATTCATAACTTTTACAAACTCGCGAGCTTAAGCGAATAAGTTAGTATCAGATAAAATATGCTGTTCCCTTCTAATAGTACAATATGGTATAATGAAATATATAAAACTCTTTAAATTCTTTCAAAATAATGATAATTGCTAAATAAAATCTACAAATTGTTTCTTCAATGGATATTTATAAAGATAATTAATCGAAAAATTATCTGCGTTAAAAATAAGCTGTATTGATAAGAATGTAGCACAAAAAATTATGGGCATAAACTTGATTAGCAATTTATAACAAAATACGAATTTTACAAACAGAGACATCCAATAACAATTTTACAATTTGCCAATATCATTAATGTTATATGAAAAACTTGGCAACATATTTCTATTGTTTCAAATAATCGAATCCATTAATTTTTAATTTATTCCATCTATGTCAGCTATATTAGTATGTCTTTTAGATAAAAATTAAAGCGAATTTAGTTTTATTTTTAGTTATTTTAGTTTATCCTGAAAATATGTGATAAATTTCACTGTCCTCCAAACTTATTTATTATTTCGTAAAAACTTACTTATTATTACATAATAGCATTCTAATGGTCGACATTAAATATACTTTACTTATCTTTACACAAATCTTGAAAGATAATTATTTTTAATTTTAATTTCACATTTTACCAAAATATACTAAAAATTATTCCCATGATAATTATCCCTGATAATAAAGATTGTTTGAATTTTATTATTGAAACGTAATACAAAGGAACATAAGACTATGATACGACAAGATCATCGACTCATAATGTAACACAAGCGACTCGTAACTTACACTTACCAACAACTTCAAGGAATCCCGTGTTGCTCGACATGGGATCGGTATTCACCTGACACATATACCAGCCCCTGTCAGTTTCCCGCGTGTCCTTGATGTGAAGGGACCATGTACGATGTCCGCTATGCGTCACTGCTATCCTGTGGTTCTTTGTAATAACGTGACTCGATATCGTCAAGATCGTCTGAGTATCCACTCGCAACCATGCGACCTGTAACGAGATAATCAGCAATTTGCTTAACGACATTAACATACCCAATCACCTCTGAACTTAATGGTACTTAATGTGAACATTTTTTTTTACTTAACACAAGTGAAACATTGCGCTGAATAAATGATATAAATTTGAAAAAAAGAAAAATGTTGTGAAAGTTTCACTTTTACATTACGCCATAATTTTAATTGTAAGATCTTATTCCATCAACATAGCATTCAAGGTGAATAATATTTACGCGCATTGTGCATCAATATAAATTTTAATAATTATCATATTAAAGTGTAAAACAATGAAAAAACCAAAATATATATACATATATGTATGTATGTGTGTTTTTCTAAGGAATATAATATATGAGTTATATAAGTATTTATGATTTTTAAATTGAAGGAATTTTTATTTAGGAAAGTACAGTATTCTTTTTTTACCATCTACCTGATATATATATATATATATATATTTCATAAATATTTTACACTCATAATCATTATGAAAGAATAATTAATTTACATTTTAGCAGAAAGAGTACTCGAGTACGTAGGTAAAGTATATATATATATATATATATAGAGAGAGAGAGAGAGAGAGAGAGAGAGAGCAATTTTCAAACTTTGTGACATTATTTTGATCATTATTTTGAATTTTTTGTCCTAATATGAATTTTACCTATCAAAAAATAATTAATCATGTTAAGACATATTATGAAAATAAGCATTTCATAGTTATAGAAATATAAATTTCAAAATAATTGGATAAAATTAAATATTTTCTTATTACTCGCATATTTTTAATTTCTTAACTGATTCTTCATATCGTAATAATTCTTGGTCATCTCGTGTTTGTACAGTTATACACATGAGCTCAAAGTAATACACAGCTAAACTGAAAATTGTACCAACTTGAGCATAAAATTAAGTTATACAACTTATCGTTAAATTTTGAGAGCGCCAAGGTTAAATTTCATTAATATTCTAGGGTAAGTCATCCCGAAGAAGAAATTTTGGAAGGAAGAATAATTTTATTATATTACAAATAAGAAAATTCAATCGCAGAATGTATAGTTTTTTCAACTTTTCTCCAATTTTATTAATATCGATTTGAACAGCAACATTCTTTTACGAATAATCCGAGTTTATTAAAAATTTTTTTGTTTATTATCTTATGAAACATACATGAAATCGTGAGTATTCGAATACTCGACTCTTTCACACACCAAACATAATATAATACAATTTCATTACAATCGTAGAAAGAGTTATGAATAACTCGATTCTTCATATTATAACGTAGGGTAAACAAAAACAACGACATTAAGAAAGTAAAGAAGAAAAAAAGTGTTTCCTTTATAGTAAATTTTTATTTTTTAATTTTCGAATAGCTTCCAAAGTTTTTACCATCAGCTTTCAATTTAACAAGTTGCCGGAGAAACGACGTTTTACAACTTCATGCAGAAAAGCCGAAATAAAAATATAGGATAGCGATGGAGAAGCCCTTACTCGCAGGCAAAGTACAAGAAAAAAGAAAGGAGCATGTGTCGCTTTTAAATGCACAATACTCTTTTTACATTCAGTCGTTTGCAGCGAATCTACGAGAAGAAAAAAAATGTGGTCGTTGTCGTGATTGTCACTGTCGTCATCACTGTCCTCCGACACATACAAGCTTTTTTAATCAAGCTATCTCTGGTAGCAGATCCCTCTGTTTCATGCATTCGGTTAAAACGGAAGAAAGAATCTCGTCGTACTTGTTCTGCCGGGTTTGCGAACCCCTACTTACATGGGCGCCGTTACAATTTTATACTTGCATTTTCTGTCCTATAGAATTTTTCTCCTTCCTTTTATTTATAATTTTTTTATTTTTTATTTTTTGCCTATAAAAGATTGTACTCGAGAATAAATTCATTTCATTAATTCGAAAAAATTAGTTTCGATGTTTGAAACATGCAAAATAGGCTATCGTTGCATAAAATGGCAAAAAATGAACTTTATTTTAATTTTATGAGCTGCTAACTCTTTAAGCACAATCAGAATTTTGTTTTTCAATTTAAGCTTTAATTCATGCTTTAATATAGACGGAAGCGCGCGTTTGTGAGCTTATAATTATAATTATAAGTCACTTTTAACATTTAGCTTTATGGTACTAAGTTATATTTTCAAATATTTCACGAGATTTCGACTAATTGAAGAAAATATATATCGCTGCACCTATTCTTCACCTTGAAATTCTAAAACTTCTAAGCTATTTTTATTTTCATATAAAGTATCGAAATACGTACTCTCTAACTAGCCAATAATCAATTATAGCTGCTAATTAATTATAAACAAAAAATATTTATATAATAAAGTGTCAATAATTCAATCCATAAAGAAATATAAATTTTTTATACAAATTTCTTGTCCTTGTATTAACATAATCACTACATAAGATCAAAATTCTTATTATTTCGAAACTTTGCATATAATGTGCATATATAATATAGTTTTTATATAATTTGTTTTATTCCAATCATGGTTTCACGCATCACCAGTCATTCTATAAACTGTATAATCGAAAAATAATGAATTTATAAAGAAAGTTTCGATATAATTACTTTTCAGAAGTACTTTACGTAAAATTACGAGTTTTATCATATTACCTATAAATTTTAAAATCGACAAAATATAAATTATATATCAAATATACTCCTATTCTTTTCTAAACGAAATTTTCCTTTTTGATTATTTGCATGCGTTTGTCTTTTGCCGACTACTGAAGAAACATTTATAATTTACCAACTCGTTTTAAAAAGCAAATGACATACCGTATTATACTATATTACATGTGTACACGAACCGTAAAGCTTTGATTTTCTTATAAATAATGTTTATACAATGTTATTTACATTCATTATTTAAATTCATTACGAGGAGAAAAAATATTCCGAAATTAAGTTACTTCTTACAGCTATTCCGGTAATTTTCAAATTTATAAACTTACAAAGTTACTTAAAGTAACATTTTACGCAACAATATTTTCTTGTTAATCCAACATTACCTCATTTTCTATTGTTATTATATTTATGAAAATATATATTCGTAGATAACTTGTCACAATTTTAATTCAATTAATTAATAAAAATATCTACCCTCTACTTACAACACCAATGTTTTATAAATTTTTCATAATTAATAATTATGATTATTTATACATGCGACTAACAATATATTCAAATTCAAATATGAAAGAATGTAATATATGAATGAATAGAGTTGATAAAAATGGTTTGTCTCGCTCATCTCTAGATTTATTAAATTCCATCACTCTACAATATATCGAAATAAGCTGTTAAAATAAGCAGAGGACGTGAATGGGATCAGCCGCTAAAAAAGGGAAATAATATTGAATGATCAATAGCGCATTTCATTGAAATCGAGTCGCTTATTTGGCAGCGCTGCAATCACGAATATACACGACTTCCTTCGTGAGTGCTGGCGGCCGCTGGACTTTTCGAGCGTACGTCACGTTTATATGTTCGAAGAAAGTACGTACCTACATATCCGTCCCTCGTCTTATTTTTCAAATGTAGAATCAAATGTAAAGAAAATCAAATGTACAGAAGGGGTAAAAAGAGGGACCTGAAAGTGGAACGACTTGCGCTCAAAATACAAGGAGCGCCTTGGCCTTTGTGCGGTTATCCTGCGGCCTGCTGAATTGCAGCGAATAATTATTCAGCCAACTTGCTTGCTCACCTGATTCACGAATGCGGGGATGTGCCGCGGTCGCGTCAAAGGGATGAGGAGGATGATGAGGAGGAGGAGAAGGGAGGAGAGGAGGGGAAGCTAGAGGTGGCGACCACCACTTTGCCTTGCGCGTATAACGACGTATGCGCGATAATAATAGCGAGTCCTGGGCTCCAAAGGCATGGAAAATGCCATTAGAGAAATATTGTTTGTTGGTAAAAGAAATATTATGCACTCCAACGGCTTTGTTTTTCTACGAATGTAAATAGGATAATAGGATGTTTTAATAGATTCAATTATCAATCTTGCTTTTTATTGTATTTTTTGTGTTTTTGTAAGTTATTCGCTTGATAGTTATTAAGTACTTTCAAAGTCTGTGTGAAAAAGAGTGTGCCAAGTGGAATCCTTTAATTTCTCTTCTGAAACCTGTGTACACGTATCCCCGGATATGTGAAACACGAAGGATGAGTAACGACTTCAAAGATATTACTGTGTTATATGAGTATTATTCCCGAGGATTTTGTTTCTTGACCAATCTTATTTGATTTTCTCGATTATTTCTTTCGAGCTTTGGCTCCAGTTGATTTACACCTCTTTTCACTTGGAAAGTGAACTACTTTTCATCACTTACATTTCCTGTTAATTCATATTTCATTTCTATTTGTTCGTATGATACAATAATCACCCCCGTAATTCAGATAGATAATCAGGAAAACGCAAAGTTCTGGTAAAATTAATGATAATAAAACTACTTGACGACTTATCAGATGATGACGTGGTAGGTAAGTAAATAAATGGAGTATCGGTCAAACAATATCTTCACTCGAACACAATCTCTAAACTTTTCTCTATTTAATAATTTATCGAATTACAATCAATATTGAAAGATTTTAATGTATTGTTTTTTATATAACCGGTTCGCACGTATCCAAACACGTGCGCACGTGCTCACACACGCATAAAAGAAAAAATTAATTTATTACTCCACCGAATCTCTCATATACTTTATGTTAATTAAAACTGCATGATAGGATTGCATTAGATTTTCCTAAATAGTTTATTTATAAACTTTAAGAATTCTTTGTAAAATTCTGTTTTAAGTCTAGTTCAATCAACTAATATCAAAGGTAATAAATAATTTCAATAACGGTAAATTCGTTTTTCTGAAAATAAATGTTCGTATTTCGATGAAGAATTACTTTTTGTAATAATAATTTATTTTTCCAAAAAAATTGTAAATATACTACGAATAGAATGATCAAGGTAAAACCAACAACACACATAATAAATATGGTTTGTCCATAAAAAAACAAACCACTATCTATAAGATTATTTCATACGTTCAAGAAAACTTAATTATTAGAATTAAATAAGCTATCCGTGCTTTTAAAACGAAAAATGCACAAATATTGGCTTAAATTTATGTGAAAATATATTTAGAAAGAAGCACCGACATTAAGAAAAAAATATTCATTAAAAGTAAATAAAAATACTTTTAAAAATGTACATATTGTAAAGCTCAGCCTTAAAAAGTAAAAGTCGAAAATAGTTAATTAAATACTGTTTTAAATGAACAATTTTAATCTCGAAAAACTAGATCATCGGGTATATTTATAAATATACGAATAGTAACGGACAAATAAAACATTATACCATTGTATGTACGTCAAAAACTAGAAAATATAGTGTCTTGGCAATAAATTAACTATTATGCAGTAATATTCACTCCGTATATAAATAATTGTAAACTGAATTAGGCTAAGAATAATAATTTTTAATATTCTCATACAAATGTCATCATCCTATTAATTCTTAATTCTTTATTAATCATCGATATTATGAGCAATAAACAATGTATAAATGTTTCTTTTTATCCTACAATATTACAGTACATATACAGTAATAAATACAGTATTATTATTATATTTTCTAAATATATTTTAATAGTATAATAGTATGTTGAACTATTGGAGTGGAGTTCTTATTAAAATTAGAATTTTATTAGATATTTTTTGTTTTATATTGATTTATCTTGTATTTGGAAGAAGCACCTATGGTTTCGTGCATTACTCTATGAAATACACCTAATCGCATTTAAGTAATTAATTATAATGAATTCACAAGTTTTGTATAACGTGAAAGCCTCGTGTGTGCTGTAGTATTAAAAATGACATTATTCGATATAACTGATTAAGTCGTATTGGATGGGATGAAATTATTTTCATTAAAAAATCGTTCGATTCTATTCAATTATATATGAATTTCATTTCCATATCTGTGCTATTAAATTTGGACGTAAGGGAAAGCCTATAAAATGGCTGAGCTATCTAAAAATCGCATTAACGATTAACAAAATAACGTAATAATGGCACATGTATGAGAATAGACGTAAAGACCTCTTGCGATAAGTACACTCACTTAAGGTCAACCATAGGTCATTCATCTTCACGGTACCAACATCATCGCGTCGTGGCAAGCCATGTACAGAGCAATATCTCTTCGGTTGGACGACATCGACGAGGTTCATGTAATAAATCTCGAGGAATCGACGAGACGCGTAATACTTTAACTTGCGCCGCTACTCCTTCTTGCTGTTGGCCTTGCGCGCGCAAAATAAAGAAAGTGTGGCAACGACCCGGCGAAAAACGACCTGGAAAAACGAGGAAAATAGGTGAAGGGTCGAGGGGATAGTGGAATAGTAGCAGACGGGAAACGTCCAGTCAGATCACAAAGGCCAGGGTT
>NW_011948423.1:6575475-6594176 GCF_000503995.2 Ceratosolen solmsi marchali
GTAATGATTCAGTGAGGCTCTTCTTTTTTTACACCTTCCACCCGAAAAGCTCATTTCTGCGCGTGATTTTTTTTTTATTTTATTTCCGTCTTTTTTTTTCATTTTCGTTTCTATTTGCGGACTGCCTTCATTGACTCGATCCGCTTCGCTCAACCGAAAAAAGTATTATTGGCTTTATTAATTGTTTGCTGAAGACATGTTCGCAAACAAATGGCTTTTCAACTCAATCGCAAAAGATATATGTACCTTATAGGAAATTTAATTTATAGTTAAAATAAATACGATCGCGTTATTTATATCTTGCAATGATGATTTATCTTTTTTTTTTATATGAGATACAATATTATAACGTATTTTGTGTATTAATGTAAAAGAATTTTCTATCGCCAATCACGAAAGTTATATATTAAAATTATTGCACGTTTCATTTACTCATTAATGTATTTGTATAAAAATATTGTTATTTCATTCGAATAATCGATTAATTATACATTTACTCTGAACAAAATGTATCAATGAGATAATGTAAAAATATTTTTATATGTTTTTTAAGCATATTTATTCTACCTATGGCTATACGTATATAAAAAGCGGATATATTTTTTATAATTAATATTTATTATTTATATCATAATATTTGTATGAGCATTAAGTGCTTTATACCTACGTTTTCAGAAAAGAAAAATAATAATCCTATTATAAACTTGAGTATGTACGCTGAAATTGAATAAAATGAAGTAATTATGAAATAAGATAACACTATTTTTATGATTAAAAATTTAACTGGAATATTTTTAAAATTTCATTCTGTCCTTCTATGAGAACATTTTAATAATAGATTGAAAATTATATTAATAATATACTATAATGTATATAGTTAAAATGACAATTTACATTAAATTTTAATTGTAATATTAAAATACTTTGCTCGATCTAATGCTTTATTGCCTTGACAACCGTGCGGATTGGAAAAAATAATTAAATTTTAGTCACTTAGTATTTGATATTTATTTTATTCAGCATTTAATTTGATAAATCATATATTAATCACAGAATTGGAAAAGTTTCTTAAATCATTGACATGTTCGAAGGTTGAATTCATAGCTTAGAAAAAATGTTTCATAATATTTAAAGATCCACGCAAACGTGCGCATATCTATAAATACATTTGTAAGATTACGTAATTATCCAGCGATTAAAAGTGTTAAAAGGATTCTCGATTATAAGTTCAGTTTGAAAGTTCATTTTTGCGGTATCCGTCTGATATTTTGAGAAAACGGAAGCCCCATATCATCGTGTAGTGATATTTCCTGAGGGATTGAGGTAAAAGAGGTAGGGCTTTAATTAGCCTCAGCGGTATAGTCTAGTTAATTATTGTTTCGATTACTTTTACTTGTTGTACGTCTTATTTCTGTTCGCTTAATTCATTCCACTTCTTCTTCTTCTTCTTCTACTTCTTCTTCTTTTTTTTCTTCTTCTCCTTTCATATATTTCGTACATCCCTATACAAATTTATGTAAAATCACATTATCTATGCAGCCGGTTATCACAATTATAATAATAATAATAATAATAATAATAATAACAATAAATAATAAATAATAATAAATATATAACTTCTGTTTCTTCAGAATTAAATTATTTAGTATTTTAGTATATAACAATTATTAAATTTCAAATATTAATGCATTATTTAATGCATTGAAATATTTTTCAGATGATATAGGTTAGAGGTATTTATTACAGCGTATATTATCTGCTCTATCTAATTTTGTATTACTCAATGTAATTATCAGATAATTTTGTCAAATATATATATATGCATATAAATATAAGTTATCATGAACTTAGTTAATAGCTTACTACAAATTTAATTGATAATAAAGTTTTGAAATGAAAAGAAATTTTCTGTACTTTAGGTAATATATACATAAACATAAATGGGTTGATACACTTACATACACATACACATACACATACATACATGCATGCATACACACACATACATACACACACACACACACAGGCACACACACACACACACACACACACACACACACATACACATAAATCCACATGAAACATATCATTTTAGTAGTAATACAAATATAAATTTGTAAAATTTCAGTAATAATATATTATATTACTTTAATGAAAATATTTACTGTAAAAATGAAGAATTTAAGAAAATTTACATTATAACAATATTTTATAAAAAGTACTAGATAGACGTGTAAGCTTAAAATGCTGTTTGAATTTACTTTAAACTCAATTTTAAAAAAAATATCAACAATACGTATTCAAAATTTCTAAATACTTTTATTAAACTTCTATTCTATTAAAGAAATTCTAGATGTCATAATAGAGGTTTAGATACATTTATGTACAACTACAATTTATGACATTGTTGAATGATTATATATTAATTTTCTAACCTTTATCTACACAATTGAATAAATTAAATTAATTAACTATATATGATACCTATGTTATTGAAATTTTTTAAGAAACATTTAAAAATGAATTTTATAATATTTTAAAATGGTAATAGCCATTAAAATATCGTATAGTATACATTTTTTATACTTTCATTTAAAATAAAATTTTTAAAATAAAATAAAATAAAAATCGATTTTACTAACGAACCTTAATATTTTAAATCTAATTATATTATGTATAATTATGTATATAATAAAGCGATTAGTATTTAAATATTTTCAAGTTAACCGTAATATGCACTATTGACGAAACGCTTATTCTTTTAGAGAAATTCATGTTTGCATTGGTTAAAATCACTTACAATCGTGCATTTATCAGAATTCAATTTCTTACATACAGAATTTCATGAATTATTTAAAAGAATATATAAAAATATTTTTAAAACTTAAAAAAATCAATTGATAGGCTTAATTAATAATTAAAAATAAGCTCATTACAAATAATCATGACTTATTAATACATAATAATATATTACTTCTAAATATCATACTTCATTTTTGTTATTTAATGGAATATTTTCTAATTTAATACAATGTAATATACAATATAAATTTATTATAAAAATACAAATGTGAACAAATTTTTAATAGTAACAATGAGGTTTAAAAATAATATTTTACTAGAAAAAAGCTACTATACTAATAAAATAAAATTAAAAAAAATATTTATAAAAAATAATATCCACCTAATATTATAATTTAATACAAAAACTTCATTTTATAATGAATGACAAATGATATTCGACAGATAAATCACTACATTTTTGCATTACACTTAACTAAACCCCATTAGTTTACTTATATTAGTTAAAAGAATAATTATTTTAAAATGTATTTTTGTCCGCGAGTAGTTGGTTATGATGTCTTATACTGTTTTACAATACAAAAATATTAATTTGAAATTCAGTTGATGAGCCTTGAATATAAGCGTGTAGAAAATCGAAATCATCATGCAAATATTAATATAAGTCTTGATCTTTCAAACGGGTCATGTTTAGACGATGAGTGCATCATCCTTTTAAGATCGAGGATATTTTGAGTTAGAAAATTGATAAAAAGCCAAGCAAATCAGTAATAATAAAAGCTTTATTCTTCACTAGAAATGTATAAATATTAAAAATGAATATGAAATTATTTAATACTGAAAAATATAGAACTCGGGTAAAACGAAAATAATTAGTTTAAACAACATTAATACAATTCTTTTAATAAATATATTATAACTGCTGTTTCAAAATACATGTTTATTTAAATTAACTGTTGTTATTAGATTTTCGCGACTGGATGGACTAGTATATATAATACACAGTTAACACATATTCATAATTAAATTGAACCTCATATTTCATTATTCATATATATATATATATATATATATATATATATATATATATATATATATATATATATATAAAAAAAAAAATATATAAAAAAAATTTATACTAAAAATAATACTATAAGAGTGAAATAGTAATATTCTAGTGAGTAATCATAAATCGTATCATTTTCAAACTAGAAACTCAACTTTTCCATGGCTTTATCATAAATTTATACTTAACCCAATATATAATAATTACTACAAAAAAAATCTATATTTTATACGTTTCAATGAATTTTCATCTAACATATCCTTACAGATATCATTAATAAATATTCATATGAGTATAATAATAGACAAAAGTATATACATTTTTAATATAAAATATATGTTCACACGATATATTTTTAAATACTATATGAATGGAATCTCATAGTCTATTATTCTTAGTATGCCTATCGATGAAACACAAATTCATTTATTCGAAATCGATTCAAACTTTATTCAAAATCCAGGACAATAGTCGTTCCATTCTACACTTGACGCAAAAAGATCTGCTGGTCATTTTGAAGGAAGCGAATAATGGCTCTGAATCAGTCTACCAAATACTCTTAAAAAGACAGTATTATTCTCTTGAGGAATGACCGAGACCATCAGAAGGAGTATTAAGAGAGGATGCTTCTCCTTAAAATGATAGCGCATAGTTGAGTGTGTCGTTCAAGAGTACCAACGTATCGGTTAGTTCGTAAGAAAAATAGGGTGAACGGGTGGGGGGGGGGTTATAGCTAAAACAGGTAAAGTAAGGTAGAGTATGAAAATGGTACCACACTCTATACATATTATATATATATATATATATATATATATGTATAGAAGAAGAGAGAGAGAGAGAGAGAGAGAGAGAGAGAGAAAGCGACAATCAAGTAGCTAATAAATAACGCGCACCAAATGGTAAGCTTTGTAATAAATTTTTATTATCAATGTTTCATAATCATACGATAGATATTTCCTACGTAGTTTAGATAATACCATAACATCAGCCGATGTAGAAGAAGGATCGATTTATTTTACCATACATACATTTTCATATTTTAAAAATATTTGTTATGTTTCTTTTATTGGTAATGTATTGATTTTGAATGTATTAAATTAATATTTCTTTTTGCATTTGAATATTTGTAGTAAATATTGTAAAATATGAATGACAGACACTTAGCTTCAACATTTAAAATTAACAATTTAATTAAAAAATATGTGCTTTGTCATACTTCCAAAACGAATATACTATTCAAACGTATCACTTGTGATATGTATATCATTCTTTATGAATAAATCACTATGACATAAGTTATTCAAATAAATTTATATTTTAAAAATGAATAATTAATGCAAATTATTTGAATTGTTAATTTATTAATGTATTATGCACAAACGCGTATACAGGCACACACACGCACGCGCGCGCGCATTCGCACATGCATATATATATATATATATATATATATATATAGAGAGAGAGAGAGAGAGAGAGAGAGAGAGATACATAGATATATTTATATAGATATATATATACATATATATATATATATATATATATATATAAATATGTATATATCTAGAATATATAATTTCAGATACTAAATATAATACTATTAAATATTCCAGCTATGATTTTTCAATCTTAAAAAGAAATCTACTTAGTCACAGAGCATAGAAAATACATTTTCATGTTGTACAAATATTACTCTCAATTTATCGGAAACAAAAAAGTATAATTGTACAAAATGAACTCTTAATATATATTGTAATAGCTATGACATTTTCCTTATAAATGATTTATCCTTGATATAATTTATTAACATACACCATTTACTCTAATTTAAAAAATATATAACTCCTTTTCAAAATTAATTTATTTATTACAAAAGTATAGTATATAGATTATACATTTTAAATCAGGACACTTATAGCATTACCCAATTGAGTACTTTAAATGGCCGTTTTCTTGTGGCTAATTACTTATGTAAGACTTCTCAGACTCTTCCCATACAATATGTAATGAAGATCATACCCGTAGATAGTCCGACGATAATATTAATAATTGCAATCAACGAATATCCCCATATTCACTGGTATATTAATATTATGTAATTATATTTTATTTCGTTGTTAATATAAGTAAATGTTTTTAATTTAATATTTTTATCCGGTTCATATTTTATTTTTATAATTTATAAATAATGACGTTAAAATAATTTACGTACTGGAGTTTATTATTTTACAAATTCCAGTAGAGGAAAATTACATATTAATAATTTCATTAAAGTAATTAAAAAGTACATTATAATTTACGGAAAAAATTTCATATATATATATATATATATATATATATATATATACATATAAAATTAATTTTTTTTTTTGATTGAAATTTTTTCAATACATTTTCTCAATTACTTGTACGATTTAATATTAAATTTGATTAAATATACACTCTTGTCAGAATATATATTATTTTGCTTTCGTGTAATTTCCTCCTAAAGCTACGTATCTCCTTATATATTGATCTATATGCATGTAAACATAGCAAGAGCAAGAGAGAAAATCAGAGATAAATAAAGCAAAATTCTTTCGTACAAGATTGATAATTATGCAATAGACTGTGCATAAATTTTTGATTAATTTTACATGTTATTTTATACAATTTACTTCAATTTATTCGATAATTTATTTGAAATAATATATAAAAGCGTCTTAAAAACTCGATAGATTCATTATAATTTTTTTTCTGTTTAGAATATGCATATGAAATATTAACTAAGCATCACCTCATATCTAAAGAATAAATAATAATACTTTCAATATCAGATTATCTAGTTACTAATTTGTTTTAATTGAAATTTTCCATTACTAGATAATGGCTTGTATCATTGTTCAAGATTTATTATCTATTTACAATTATAATTCATTCTTTCTTTCATAATACTTCGATTTTGATTTGAATTTCATCTTTCCTCTATTATCGGCCAATAATTTTACTAGCGGAAACCACTACGTCTCAAAATTTATAAATTCAACATGGTTTTTATTGCTCAGCAGACTCGAGTTTTCTATACAATTCTTCGTTTGGTACCATATCAACGACTATTTTATTTTTATTCAAGAACAACTCGAGTGCTCTGGGAAATCTTAACTCTTATATCTTTTATATTATAGCTTCATTAAAATAAATTCAGTGTTATCAGATAGTTAATTATAAACGGAAGTCTATATATCACTACTTCTAAATTCTTGAGTTGCTTCATTTTTCATTTTAATATAGAAAGAATATTATTTAGCTTATTAAATTAATCTTATGTATAATCAATTATATAATGTTATTATATTTATTTTATTTATATAATCATTTAAAATTGAATTACGAATTTATGTGTCGATATTATTCTCATATATTGTGTACAGTCGTCACAATTTGTTAAGTTTTTTATTCATCCAAATGTATTTGGTTATTTATAAATAATTAACGGGGAAGAAAAATAGCCTGGGAGGCATAAATTTCATTTATCTTTGATAACGATGTAACGGATCTGACTTCTCTTTAAATTGAAAACAAAACTTCAGTTTAATAAATATAATGTAGTTAATAAAAATACATAATCTATTTAATAATATTTTTCATTTCTTAATCCTACAAAAAATGTGTTATACTTTGATCACGTATTGAATCAATTATATTGAATATGAAAATAAAATGAATTGTTTTAAACCCATTTATCTTACATGTGTTGTTTGTGTTTTAGTATACGACTTACTTCAGTCACAAAATTTAATAAATACTAAAATGAATATTGCTTTAAGGATTATAAATGTCCTTATGAAAAACGTACAATCATTTTCGTCATAATAAAGGGAAGGACTGGAAAATCGACGACCCAGCATACATGAAACATTACAGTAAAAAGCTTAAAAAAAAAAAAATGATAAGAAAGCAAGCCTCTTTCAGAAATGTATACAACTTTCTTTTATCGACTAGTAGAGAGGCAAAGCGATGGGCGTAAATTTTGATTAATTTGTCTTACATTCGTTGAAGTTAATAAGCCATGGGTGATTGATAGCTCGTTGCTGCTAATAATTCTACATTTAAGATCAGCAGCCCTGGCATATGAATTCCTTAAGTGAAAATTTCTTCTTTTATTAAAAATTTAATGAGACATTGTTTTTTAAATTATGATGAAGAACACAATTTTGATCCTGATACATACTTTTATAGACTTCTACTGACAATCTGCTAGGATGGCTTTTTTCAATTATGAATTTGCACATGAATATTGTTGTGTACACATTATGCAGATAAGAAAAATTGAAACGACGATAATGGTTTTTCTTGCATATCTAAAATCGACTTGTTAGCTTGTAATAATAACAACACATACATCAGAATGCTATTATGAATTTTTTTAAGACTATGTCGATAAAGTTGTTTTATTAATAATGAATAATGCAAATTTTTTTGAATAATAATATCATGTATAATATACAATTGAATTTATTACAATCGAGATTAAAAATATATTTTTAGTTATACAATAAATTATCATTTTACGAAAATCTTAATCATAAATTAATGTTATTAAAAATTATTAAGAAATTTTATTATTGTTTTGTTAAAAATAAGATTGATTTAGTTGATATTCTGTTTTCAATAATCAATTTAATAAGCTTCGTGCAACAATTATTTTCTACTTGACTATTATTCTAGATATTCGATTAAATTCAAGACTTAATTATATTGTAAATAATCATATTTTGCGATATAAATTTTTTCATTTTAAACAATAAATTATCGATTTTTAATAAAAGGGGAATTATGCCAGCAGGTTTTCAGTACGATAATAGTTAGGCTTCGTATTACCTTCAATTAACTTCGATCTCTATGTATATTTTTTTTAATTCCCACTGGCTCTTCTAATAATCCAATTAAATAAATCTACGTACAAAAGAACATTATTTCTTATACATTCTAATACATTCTTATTGACGTGAATTTGAAAAATTATATACAAATTTGTAACAGATACTTGCAAAAATAATTTAACTTCTAAATAAGTCAAGCTGCAAATAAAAAACATTTCTTATTTCTCAGTAAATACACAGTGCATTTATAAAATTATTTATTATTACAGTGCACTATTCCAAAATTCATACGAGAAATATCATCGATAATAATAGTTGAAATATTTAGTATTATTTATATCAATAAAAATGTATTCTCAAAGAAATACGTAC
Organism: Ceratosolen solmsi marchali; assembly: GCF_000503995.2. Classification (NCBI taxonomy): domain Eukaryota; kingdom Metazoa; phylum Arthropoda; class Insecta; order Hymenoptera; family Agaonidae; genus Ceratosolen; species Ceratosolen solmsi. The sequence continues at coordinate 6,584,578 of NW_011948423.1, forward strand.
AATTTGCTATACGAGTGGAGATAAATATTTTTATATTTATTTATTTATACCATAATGAATTTCATAAATATAAAATTCAAATTATTGAAGTCAATTTTGAATAAAATTTAAATAGAATATATTATCATATAAATCAGCAAGTCTATATACATACTTTGATAGTACTTGGTTACTTAAGGTACATGATATATATTGAAAATGTTCTTTCCCTTTTCTGGAAAAAATCAAAGATCGATTGGCAATTACGGCGGATGTATGTACCTATGTGTGTAAACACACACGCACACACACTCACAGATGTATATATACGTACAAATATATATATATATATATATATATATATATATATATATATATATATATGTATGTTTATATTTATATTTATATTTATATTTTAAGAGATATATATATAAATGTGTGTGCACTTGGCTGGGTGCGTGTTTTTGTGTCGGTGTACGTGCGTAGACCATACAATATACCGTCTTCGATCCTGAAAATATGCTTGGCTGAATATGGGTGAATGCATGCGTATTTGAATGTTTGTTTGAGGTGTATATTGAGGAAAGGGCTCGGTTGTCTTGGTCGTAAATCGCGGAAGCCACGCGGCCTCGCGTGTACCCTGGCATGCGGAAAAGAGGGCAAAAGAATTGCATCCCCGGACCCACCTGGGGGCTACTAAATAGCCTCATCAATAGACGCGCCACGCGTTGCTTTTGCGACGACCCGGAGGCGATAAACCTCCCTTGTGCGCATGCGCCCTCTCGACACGCGATATCCCAACCTCCCTCCTCGTGCCGTTAGCTTTTAATTGATTTCGATGAGTAGCTCAAGTCCCGGACACGTGCTTTGTTTAACAAACTTAATAATTGCACTACATCCCTTCATTCGCATCCATGCTATTTCATCACGTTCATGACTCATATCTGACACATCAATTTTTTGCTTTTCTTCCTTCTTCCACGGTTAGTCCAGCTTTACAGCACTTTGCTAACTTTTGCTCGTAATTTACATTACTGTGGCCTGGTAGTTTTTATGCTTTTAAAGAGCTTCATCATACGAGATAACGTGATATCTACAAATTGTATTAATAATGACAAATCTGTAAAATATTTATCTATGTAGTTCGGGACTAACGTAAGGATAATTTATTTATTCATGTAAATAAATTTACCCAACCCTAATTCGTTGCTATTTTATTAAATCTTTATCTTCCAAATCGAGAAAATTATATTTTTATAACGAAATTTGTATGATTAAATTTACAATTCTTTCACAACAGAAACCGAATGCCATACGATTAATTAAAAATATATCGATCGTATTTTTTACATCATGCATTATTTATTATATATTTTTGTTTTATCATTGTAAGTTGAAAATGTAGAATATAACTGAAATGAAGCTTTAAAATATGATTCGATTGATATTGGTTTTATGTATATATATTTATGTATATAATTGAATTTACATTTAATCGTAAAGTATTAAAAATCGTTCGTTCTTGCTTTCCGACAGAAAGAAAATTAATTTTTCGCCATTCTTTTCTTAAAAAATAATCTTTAATTAATATTTTGAATTTTCTTAAATATGATAAGTAATAATATATTTTGTAATAATTTTCAAACTATAAAAAATATGTATTTTTGATAGATGAAAATTTTATTACAAAATACAGCTTTAAGTATTACATTAGAATATCACGATACATTAAATACTCAATTAATGATCTACATTCATCAGATTCTGGTGTGTTCCAAAATATACGACTTTTGCATTTAAAAAAGTTTTACTTTTTGTATACGATCGAAATTATTTAAACTAACATTATCATAAGAAACACAAAGCTACGACTATTGAAATAAATATCCGGACATTTCAGCTTTTAATATTTAGATAATAATTTAAAATTTATTATAAATTCTTTAAATAAATAAAAACATTATTATTTTCACTTAGACTGAGTTATCAAAAATAATAAATAGTATTACATTTGCCACATATTATTTCGTCGTCACAATTTGTAAAACGTTTGGTTAATTTATTTAGTCTCTTCAGACCGTGGCAGGACGATGCATTTTACCAGTTTATATGCGCAAGCGCGCATGCAGATTTCCAGATAAATGTCTTGACATGCTCGGCATGCCATCTCCGACTTGCTAAGTACTTGGACTCCATACTATTTGGAGGGGTGCGCATATGCTTTGGTATCGCGAATAATTAATAGAACGATAAGTGCGTCTGAGAGTAGTCATAGAATTCCTCGAGATATCAAAATGTATATACATGGCTTTATACACCAGTTGATTGGCATAAAGCAGAACATATAAATTACACGGCTTTCTTGAAAGATTCCCGAAGGAAATAATTACTTAATGAATTATATTTATGTTTATCAATTGTATCAAAGGAGAGAAATCTCAGCTCAAATTTATAACTAATTGCAATTTCAATTTTATTCTTTTAATAGTGAAAATTTGTAAATTAAATTATTTTATAAAGACCGTCTATAGTATATGTAATTGAGAATTTTATACTTATAATTATTAATTATAATAAAGTTAAAAATAAAATTTTATTTCAGACATATTAAGGAATGTTAAATCTATTATTAAAATTTGTTCGAAATATATTTTTAAACAATTATATATATATATATATATATATATATATATATATACATATAGCATGATTTAAATGACGAATTATTTATTAGATGTAAACTTATAAATAGAATTTATTTATTCAATATTATTGATGAAATTAATTACGTATAGTGTTATTAATATTCATTCCTAATATTTTCTTTTATGAATCCGATCTGGATGACTATTGCTTGAGTATTTTCACTTAAAATAGTCGTGTACTGCAATTTGTGAGAAATCGAAAAAAATGAATAAATTTGAAATCAAGTGTGACTGACGAATAATGCTGTATTATAAATATATATAAAAATTTTACATTATATATATGATTTTTTATATATTAAAAGGCTTATATGAGTAAATATAATTATATTACCTATTCAAAAGTTTTAATTCAATAATTATTAAATATTCATTCTACAAAATTTCTTGTAAAAATATATTTTATAATAATGATGATAATATAATTCATATGTACATTGAATATTGACATTTACGAATTATTTATAAATTCAATAGAAATTTTGTATTTTCACTTATTATTTAACGAATAAGAAAATGATCGGTAAAACAATTTTTTCTTTCAAATATTACTGAAATATCAATTTAGTAAAAATGTAAAAATTTTATATTATACTTTTAACATATAGACATATTAACACGTAGACATATTATTTTGTATACAAAAAAAAAAGTTGAATAATTTGCAAACAAAACAAGGTTTGTGCACATAAATCAAGCATAAATTTATTAACAATTTACATTAGATAATTTCGACGGCAATAATTTGTAAGATAACATAGAATGTCCTTTTTTTTAATATATCTAAATGAATTATTCAATTAATATTAAGGAATAAATAATTATATTAATTTGTACTCTATTACACTTCGGAATATATAAGATATCAATCAGTGTATTATTTTACATATTATAATAGATTATTGAAAATATATCTAACAACAGAATTTGACGAAGCTTCAAAATATTTTGCATTTTCAACATTTACACTCCAAATATGTAGTGATACTTATATGGAAGGATAAAAGTCGGTAAATTTATTCGTATCTTGAGAAAAAGTTATTTCCTATACTTCAAATTACAATGAAAACATTAATAAATCACTTAATAGATTTATGTTTATGTAGATGTTTTATGTAGATAATGTGAATATTGTCTATCCAAATATTAAAAGTTTTTATAATTAAAATATTAGTTATCAGTAATAGATTCAATATTATCATTTATTATTTTTCTCCACGTATAACCAACCACCTGAAAACACTACTGGAAAAAATAAACGCCATTATTCATTGTAAATATATCTTCCATCATTTTATTGTTAACTCATTTTTGCTATTAAATATAGATATAATGTATAAATAAAAAATGAATCTTAAATTTTGATTTCCATTTGTACTCATATTTTTTCCATGTTTCTAATTTCTTACAATTGTATTTTATCAGCAAATATTATTATTGAATAAAGTGAATCGATAAAAAAATTAATACGCTTGCAGTATACTTGATGACGAACTCATTTATGTAAATAAAATCAATAGTTTTTATGAATATATTAGTTATTTTTATAATTGATAAAATTTTTTATAAAATTTTATATTAGTATTCAAAATAAATCAAAATTATTTCTAATTTTTGCTCATTTTTAAGTAGAAACAAACTAATTTGAATATATTTCCAATGGCCTTGTTTTCTAAAATTCACTTTATGAATATTTTTCTTCGACATATAAGATGGGAAACTACTTTATAATTCAATATTAAATTCAATATTGCATATAAGTCATAATAAAAAATATATATTATTTACTTTTAATATAAGTATTCGAATATGATTTTAAAATATACTTTAAGAAGATTTCTTCTTCAATTTTTTTTTCCTTTTTTTTTTTTTTTTTTTTGACAGATTTAGTTTTATTGTAATACTTCAACGGACTACTTGAATAAATAATAACCACTCCTTGAACGACTAATAATTACCCGCTCACTATTCTTGTATATTCGTTCGTAATATGAATGAATCAAATACTCGAGCATAAATTTCAACGTTTGCTTTTCATCTTTTTCATTGTTTGCATTACTAAAACTGCTTTCTTCTATTCAAAAATTTCAGGAATAATAAATATATTATTGGTCAATCAATAAATTACTATTTAATAGATGAATTATTAAATTTGAAAAAGATTTTTAAAAATATTATTCTCTTGTACATTGTCTCAAATTATACTATACACGTATTAGTTTAAACTCTGAACAGCAAAATTATATCCAAAAAGATCGCAAATCTTATTAAATAAATCGACAAAATGCATTGTAACTGATATCGGGATATTATATATTGATTTTATGCAAAATATGCTGGTAAAGTTCTGATAGTAAAGTTGTTACATATAATTGAGAGAAGATTCACGGTAAGAAATTATTTATTTCCAAAGTGAACCCTTACAAAATTACGAGCCTTAGTTCATCACTTTCACTAAAGTGCCGCGCACGTGTCCCCTATTTTCATGAAAAAATTTAAAGAAAGAATAAATTTTCTAGATACGGTAACTTTCTACATTCGTGTACTATATATTTCAGTATTATGTATTGTAATTGATTTAGCAAGTTATCTTTAAATATTGGCATTTAGCTCGGAAGATAAATACATTAAATTATTGTTGAATTCTAAATGATATAACAAATAATTACGGAAATATTTTATTTTTATTCATTATATACTATTTATTATTGAATATTCATTATAATTACTTTTCCATGTGTAAATAAATAAGATAAAAAAAACTCTTGATTACATGGTCAGCAAAAAAAAAAAAAATTCATATAACAATTCCAATTTATTTTTTATATATACGAATAACTACAAAACTATACTTATACTGAAAATATTGTAGTATGTTTGATTGATTACATTTTAAATTCTATGATAGATTTTATTTCGCTGTTTAACCTTTATTCTTGATGGAATACATAATTTCAAGCAAAGTGAGATGATCTATATTTTGCTGATTGTACGATATATTATTATTGACATATATATCAAGTAATCACAAATAAATAGTGTAAAATTATATTTATAAAGAATTTTGTTTACGTAAAATATATATATATATATATATATATATATATATATAAATAAGAACATGAAACTTTTTTTCAATGAAAGATTACCATATTTTTTATTTAAGTAATAAAAAGATTATGTTTCCTTTTAACAGACAAAAATGCAGGTAATTTAAAAATAGATATCTAAGATGAAAAAAGACTCTTGCAAGAACAAAATAAGCAAGAATATAAATAAAGTAGAAGCCGTTGAACTATAAGCTGTTTCTTCAATTCAATTTTATAATTCTTTTCAATTGTTCAAGATAAATAATAATAATAATATAACTTATATATCTATCTAACTAATTAAAATTTAATTTTTCTATTTCATAAAATAGTGTTTTTAATAAATTCCAAATTATAATAGAATATTACAAAATAAAGTCTTAAATTACTTCATTTAATTGAAATTATTATAATTCTTTGTAATTTCATAAATAGTTTCATAATTTCTGTAATTTCTGAAACCGAATAAATTAAAAAAAAAATGTTAATGTTATTAATAATTGTACAGACTTTATTTTTATGTCCTCATTCTTGGGTTTGTATATTAAAATACCTAATATAAAATTGGATTCTTTCACAAAATATTTTTGAATACGATAATATGCTTTATTACAGCACAAATGAATCGATTTTTTGTTTTTGTTTTTTTTTTACTAGAAATAGGAACACATTGTCGAGACATAATCCTGAGATTACTGGTAATCTTTACAAATTTGGGTAACCAAAAATTTGTACAATTAGGAGAAAGTATATTTTATATCCTAATATTTTTAATTACATATTGATCAATATATTCACTCTCTCTCTCTCTCTATGTATGTCTCTATGTCTATATATGTGTATATATATATATATATATATATATATATATATATATATACATGTATGTATATGCATTAATAATATTTTTCTATACATTTTTATATGCAAGCTTATTCTATATTGATCAAATCCAATTGCATCGATACTTAAGTGAAAAAAGCAATATTAAATTTTGGTACGATAAGTAGTGCCGAAGTAATGGCATAAGCAAACAACAATCTCATAAATGATTCAGTGATTTGCGGATACTGGTACACTCATTGTGATACGATCCATAATTCATTTCCTATTTCAACAAAGAAATTTTATGCTCGTACATCTAACACTTATTTACAATATGCGATTTTTTTTTAATTAATCAAACATTTGGAATACATTTATTGACTTAAAAGAATACAAATTTAAAAACAAGATGATTTTTTTTAATTTAACGATAATACCTTATTATCAAATAATTCGTATTATTAAGTATAATATTTCTTTTTATAGAAATTGCTATGTTTAAGAAATCATTAAAGAACAAAAATATTTTCATACAAAAATTACATTATAAACGCATGTTTTATAGTTTCCGTGTGTGCATATCTTTTTTATGTTTTTATTTAGATTTATTTATTTTTATGTAGACGTTTGATGCTGCACGTATACGCATACGCGCTTCTATACATATCTAGAGAGAAATATTTTTATGTCGATGCTTAAATGCATGAATTAGTGCCACAACTTGAGAAACGTATTTACATTTATGTATTTTTGTACACATACTTAGAATATAAATATTCGCATATAAATTAGTATTTGCATATTTTTATCTATATTTATTTAATCATACATTGTTCTATAATACATTAAGTATGCGTGTAATAATTATGGTGTCTTATCTCTTTCAGCAGCGGGTAATATTTTTACAGTCGCTATTATTAAGGGTAGACACTTGAGGTTATAGCATTCGTGCATTCTAAGTGAGTGAAGAAAAGTCGACAAACGTATAAATACTTGGAACGGTGAATATACTTTTAAAAGAGCAATGTATGAATAAAAGAGAGACTATAGATAGTCGGCTATAAAATATTCGTTCAATTAGGATCCGAAGCTGGAAGATAAAGGCGGATGAGCCGAACGACAAGTCCATTGTCAAAAATTAATATCGGCTGTAAAGATAAATTTAAATATAGTTTACCATCGTCGTTGATTTCTCACTCTATAGATTGAAACTTCCAAGTATAATTGCATCAATTTAGATTATCTGTGTAGAAAATTCTCTTTCTCAGTTAATATTCACAACTTTGTCGATCTAATGACTGTCAAGAAGACTATGACGACTCTTGGATAAGCTTCGAGCTACCATTAAAATACCCTAGATATTGAAAAAGTTCCATAGTTACAAAACGTACGTTTTCAATTCTTGTTAACATTAACTTAATTGTCATTAACTGCTATATAAACTTGAGTAATGATATTATTAATAATATTTTAATTCCGATAATCAATATATAATTTTCTATAATATAATTAATTATTTATCAAATATTATAATTTATTGATAAATATTATATTGTCGGTTGAAAAGATATTATGTCAAAATAAGCAATAAAATATAAATAAAATAAAACGAAGCAAAATATGTCATTAATATTGTACAAACTTATAGCGTAAATTATAATGTACAAACAAAAGAAGAAAAATAATCTACTGTATGAATAAGTTTTTTCTTCTTTTTTCTTTTTCTTTTTTTTCTCTTTTTTCTTTTTTCTTTTTCTTTTTTTTTCTTTTTTTTTTTCATTCAAGCACAATGATGAATAACATAGGTTTATGCAGGGAATTTAATCCATCTCATATTCAGATACTTGATATGCATCCATTATATACGCATACTGATATGTACTGTTAAACATAAAAGTACCTTTTTAATTATTTACGATACATTAAAAATTCAAACATTTTTATCTCCATTAAATTTCATTTGATGGATATTGTTTATCAAATTTAATATTTACGTTAAATTAGAAATCACATGGACTTTATTCGTTCAATTTTACTTATCAGCGCAACATACCAATGTAAGAACGTATATTGTTGACTTGTTTGCTATTGATTTTTAAATGTTCGAATGTGAATATTATACACATACAATTATGTGTCACATATATTTCGTAATAGGGTATATGGTAGACATAGAAGTATATTGCAAAAACTACACTGCAAAAATTAATAAATCTATTGGTAATCAATTAAAAGAAGTTTTATTTAATTATTTATAATTCTTCGTGTAAGTATAACAATAGCTGATGACGTTCGTTTTTAACGTCTCTATTAAAAGTAAAAAAGGAACTTTTTCAATTAATTATGTACCGGATTATACTAAAAATGTAATAAATACTACTTAATAACTATGTTTTCAATAAATATTTTAACAATATTTTACTGTAATTAATAAAATTATGTACATCAAATTAAAATATAAATTGAAGGTACTTGTAAAATATTGTAAAATAATATTGTTTTGTCTCTTAGCATAATTGAATTGTGTAATACTTGAGTGAAAACATTTAAAAATTGAATAAGCCATATTTATTCAGTACCGTAGTTTGCTTTAAAAGAGTATATTTATTGTAAGGGAATGGTAATCTATGTTTTGCCAATAAATTTAAAGCAAGCAGCTCCTAGTAACTAATAACCGCATTTCTTCCAATTGATGATATTTATAGAAATTATCTACACTCAAATTTAATACAACTAACTGAAATATGAGTAATAAAATATGAATAAGATATTTAAAATCGTCGGAGAATTCGAGACGACTCGAGCTATTCCTTCTCTCGCTCCACTCCCTCATCGCAAGAGCCTGAAAGTCCTGTAAGGATCTCATTACCTGAGCGTAGCTGATAGAATTTCCAGTGTATCCGGCGTATAGATGATTCTATACGCGATGGGCATTTTAGCCGGCGGCAGCCGCCTTGATAGAAAGAGCGAACCGAGTTAATCGGAGTTGTTGCAATTCCTC
>NW_011948423.1:6594186-6634866 GCF_000503995.2 Ceratosolen solmsi marchali
CGGCATTCGTCTCACGTACATCAGACTATCCTTCATCTTATAAGAGAAGACGATGCTATTGTTCCTTCCATGTACCTTGCCTATTCCGCAATTGTTCGAATATAATCGCAAATCTTCAAATTACTCCGATTTAATAAACAAAATGCAGTCTCGAGTAATATCATATGTAAATGGTTGACCGTTATTGATTTTGCAGTAAACACCTTTCATCAGTGTGACTTTAGCGAATCCTTTATCATGTAATGTTAACATGTACTGTCAATCGGTCATACGATTCGCTCTCTTAAATAACAACTTATAAGCAACTATCAAAATTTATTTAGATAAGTATTATACAACATATCTTGGTTATTCGAGAGGTAATAAAATATATTAGAAAATTTTTCTTCATCCGTACGTATCGAATGTAATACTCTCAAAGTCCCTATAACGGTTCAAAAACATTCTCATTTTTAAATTGTCATTACATCCTAAATATATTTATGACAAATGATTACGTTCTATTCTAATAGTATTAACGTAAAAGTATTAGATAATTCTTACGTTCATAATTAATATATGGCTGTACGAGGTGTAAGAGCTATAAAATGAAATTATTCAAACCATTAATATTATTAAGAATATATGGAATATCTATAAAGTATTTAATAACTGTAATACATTATATTATTATTTAATCTAAATATTCAATTTCAGCTAACCAAATTACAATGACATTTTTGCGTCAATACTATAAATAATCTATTATCGGTAATTTGATCTGCATAATTTTAATATTTCTCATCATATTCTGTACATGTTTATTGATTTTTTAATGTATTTTAATGACTAATTTCTGACACTCCTTATCAACTTGAATTTAATTTAATTTCATTAAATTATCGCTCCACTTCAACTTATCAAATAATTATCAATATAAATATTTGCGTACTGCCTTATATAATATTAAAGTCAACTATTAATCAAATACACACGCATTCAAGTTTATTTATTAATTTACTTAATTATGTCATATGCGAAAATTATCTATAAATATTTTTTAATCTGTTATTTGTACTTGAAAGACATTACGATTTCTAAAGATTATTTCAAATTTAGAATTCACAATGTCAACTGCATTGCGTATTTGAAATTGTTTACTGAGAGAGGGCATTGCTAATTATGCAAAATAATAATTGAAAATAGAAGATTAATATATTTCAATAAAGGTAAAACTATTGTTTCAATTATTTCGGCTTTATGTCGGTATAATTTATAATCGGTGGAACTTATCAGGACAAAGCAACCTATTATTCTATTACTTTTAAAGAGTCGTAAATTTAAATTAATTTATATTTTCTTATATAAAATAATTCTTTACGCTATTCTTATTAAAATCAACTAATTAATAATTATTCAGAGCCAAACTAACAACAAGTGACAGAGCCATTTACTACACGACAGTAGTCGGAAAAAATCGTGTGAAAATAACAATGAGATAAATGAAAAGAAATTTATAACTATAATAATATATAGTATATTGTCAATAAAGAATAAAATTTTCATTTTCGTTCTGTGATTGAATTCTCACCCTAATCAGCCGTAGAATACGAAGTAAAGAAAAATTCTCTGTTAACACAGGTAGACTAGTGAAATGTTGTCTTTCGCGAGTCTTTAACTGCTCTTATAGTGATTTTAGCATATTCGCGAGATCCACGAATTGTGATCGAATACATTTCAAATTTTGCACTGACTATATTCTGCATCTGAATAAATATGAACCACAACGAATGGAATAAAAGAAATTGGTTGAACTTTTCAACTTTAAACGGAGCATAGCTCTACTTCAAATTACACCAAATGCATCAAAGTTTCTTTAAATTTCTTCCATTAAAATATGTATTTGTAAAAATTTTCCAACATATCAAGCATTAAGGATACGTTTTAAATAGTCTTAGTAATTTATGTAACAATTACTTCAATACTAATGACCTTTATATTTAAGTATTTCTAAAAATTTTATAATGAACTTTCTAGCATAGTTAATATTATGGAAAGTTATTCGCAAACTAAATACAATTATTATTATTTCTAAAATAATAAAATAATATTGACTTATTGTATGGGCTTAAGGTTATCTTTTACAACAATTTTTTGCAATAAATTATTGTACAATGAAATATGTTAATCAATTTTTTTTTATGAGTCCATAAATATCAATTTAATTAAAATAAAACTGTATAGTTTCATCATTAAAAATTTGACATCTACGATTCAATAATTCATGCAAAATGTAAATCTGTTCCAGATTATGAGAACTTCTCCCGAGTCGTTAGACACCTGTTGGAAAGGTCCAATGGTCGTCGGACCTCTGTAAACATTTTAAATCTACGACTATAAGGGGGACGCCACGCTCTCTAATCGAAGACGCCGAAGAGAGAGCCGCTCTCCCCGATGTGGTCGCTGTCAAGGCCAAGCTCTCTCTATAATAACGAAGGACAGAGGCGCTCCCTTTGTGGTCGCGTCAAAGCCGGCGCGCTCTGATTGGCGACGCCTAAGAGAGCGGAGCGCTCTGATTGGTTGAGGAGGAGGGGGGTGGGGGGGGGGTTCCCCAAGCGGGCACGCTTGGTCAGAGACTTTATTAGTGAGGACGACATAGACGCAAGTGCTGACCGAATGGGGACGCCAAGGAGAAGGAGAGTCTGATTTAGTGGTAAACCAATAGTGATAAAACAATAGTGTCGAGAATTAACTAAAAGACAATGAGATGTTATGTAGAAGATAATGTGTGAGCAAGTGGAAGGGATAGCGCATTAATTAAAATACTTTACACATTTGTTTTAGTGCTGTTTATTCCATTTAATTTCCAACCACACAGTTGGAAAGATTCATTGTTGATGCTGAGAATTGTTGAACTCTTGTAGTTCCGTGGCGGCTGCCACGTGGCATTAGCATTCACTACATGCAGAGGTAGGAGGTTGTAAATCTCCGGATCCTCCTAACGTAGTGTGCTTGGTGGTACATTCTACCCTAAAAAATAAGAGGTCGGAAATTTCTTGACACTTCTACGAATAGTGGCACGTGGTGTTAAGTCTGCGACTGCTTCGTGCACTTGGGGCACGAGTGTCTCTATGTTGAATTTGCAATAGTGAATCTGCAGAGCACGTGCGCTTGCGGCACGAGGGACTATATGTCGTTTAGTATAAAATTTTGCGTGTACTTTCGTAGCGGCTTGATCCTTTGAGTATCGTCGTTAATACTGAATCCTTGAGAGACTCTGGTGTAAAGTTGGTGGCTATGGCACCTTAAGTTGCTATGCGGTTGCAAATGGATTTGACTATCGACTCTGCTGAGAGAGCTTTCTTTTTCCTTAGTCCTTCTTACGTGAGGACTTCAGCTCGAGTGCGAGAGTCCTTCGCCGCATCCCCCGTATCCATCCTGAACGACACTGAGTGTTTGAGTCTTGCGAGTTAGTGAGTAAGTTTGTCTTGTGGTCATCTTCCTCCAATCCATTCCGCTGACAATGGCGTCCACTAAAGGAACGCCTACTTCTTTGGCGTCCCTAATTCGAGCACCTTTGGCTTCGGCGGCTCTACTTGGAGCGCCTTTCTACTCATAGCGCCCTTACCACCTGCGCCTTCAATCCGAAAGAGTAGTGTTCTCGTGACTTTTCCGCCAAGAGAAGCTTCTGTCTGAAACGCCCTCACTAGGCTTATCCAAACGGCAGTGTGGCTAGACTTGACAACAATGGATGCGTTTGTGTACCGTTAGATTTTATTTTATGGTGTAACGACTATTTCCAGCTGTCTAATGACCCCGGTTTTCCAGATATGTAACAACTTGGGTTTGCCAGATGTTTAACGACTTGGGAAGGGTTTTCTCAATTTCTAACAAATAGTGACGCCAATATAGAACAAGACGTATCAATCACCTGTGATGTAAAAAGGGTTCGACGCTATCTCCTTCTTATAAAATAATTCATCGGCACGGAGTATTCGCAATAGAAAACATTCTTCACAGAACAGCCAAAACTGCTGTAAGTCTGTGAGTAAACCAAGTCCAAGAAGAAATAAGTCATTGCTAATCCTTACACGGTTGACAAAACGCTATTTTTACATAGCACAAAACATACTTACTAATGAGGAGTCTACTCACTCATTTGTTGATCTTTAAATCAACAACAAATCATCATTATCAAGGAGCATTCCGTGCAGCTAAACTATTCACCAGAGCAGCAGTTCCAAGGAACTGCGTTTTCATAATTAAACGTAGGATACACCTTTCCATTTGTTTGAGAATAAGAGACTCCGTTTAGTAAGGCAATAAAATATCTGACAAGTAATGTCATGAAAATTGTATTTAAGACTTCAGAACTTTCCTGCTCATAATTATTTGTACTAGTGTCATAAAACATCTGGAAAACTCTAGCGGAACGTGCTCATAGTCCCAGTGCAGTAGAACCTAATGGGTTTACTGCCGGGAGAACCCCAAAGTAGATTCAGAACGAATATCAGATATGCGTGAAGCATTGAGTACAAATATTTACTGCAACCGAAAACCCGTACGTGCAACAACATGCAATGACCATACGTGCGCACTCGGCCTTTAAGACAATGCTTGCATTGTTCTTGGCTATGCCACATCTGGTCGATCGTATTGGAAAATTGACCACGCCCAAGCGGACCCTTCTTCTAGCCAAGTCCCAGAGAGGGATGAGGCAACCAAAGAGAGGTGACCAATGGAAAAGGCTCGCCACCTTCCGACACTTTCCCGATTAGCAAATTCGGAACTGAGTCCGGGAGGAAGTGGAAATGAAGGCGTGCATAATTCATCATTCTGCTCAAGGTCACTTCTGATTGGACAATTGAAAGAAGAAGGGGTCCCAAGTGGAACTGGGTGAGTGAACCATTTAAGAAGGGACTACGTAATGTACCCGCACTTACTCTTTCCAAATACTTCTTACAGTTGAAGGATAAATCACGACATACTCTCACGGAGGAGGACCGGAGAGATGAGTCGTTTAGCTAGCTGAGTTTTAATAATAAGTTCTTTCCACTATTGTGAATTAGTGTACAGTTGAATTGATCTCATCAAGACTGGATTGCGTGGGACCTGACCACTTGTGGTCTCACTTGGAGACAAGGAAGAACTGAAGGGTTGCAACATTGCAAGGGAACGTAATAACAAGCCATCGAAGAGAGACTGGAAAATCACGATACACTGCAAGTAAGTCCTCATAGCTAGTACTCATTCTTGATTTCTCGGCTTATGTAGAAGACGGACGGATAAAGTCCAACTACGGAAGCTTCCCGGACATACTCTTGAACAAGACCAGCTATAAACGCCACATTGGCTTCTCAATCCCTCCAACTGCAAGTTGTTCCAGCCACAGATGGCGCACAGCTTCGCATAACCTCCATCTCGGCTCTCTTACGACCGATATTTAAAGGCAACTACACACGTATTAAGATAAACACAATAGCATTCCAGTGTTCGATCAGAGCACTACAATCATGATAACCTCTTAGCGATAATATTCAATAGATTATAACCTGCTTCATTCATAGTAAATATATTTCAACACCACAAGATTATCAAGAAATATAAAGTTCGTCTGTAATTCACCATTTTGTAAATCAATTCAAATAAATAGAAATAATAAAGACATGTGTTAATTATTAATCAGTGCATTCATCCTTTACTTGCCCGGCAACCCCACATAACATCTAGTGGGTTTTATTGTTCTACGTTAATTATTGCACGTTTGGCTGACTAGTCAAATTGTGGGATTATTTTCCGAACACCATTGAATAAGTCCAACACAACATTAATATAACTATAATAAACTACATTTATCGAAGAAACACACACTGTATTTTTACAGCTCTTCCGCTTGACTTCTTCTCAAACATTTGCTACGGCGGACGGCAATTATTATAAAGCTATTCAAACATTGGCAGTTCGAGCCAGTAAATCAAATTGTTTCGAACATCTGATCCTTCGAACCGGATTATAGTGGATGGTAGTACGTGTAACCACTGCCGTTAAGACGTGCAACTTCGAAAATTTAACAGTTACATTTTCATCACTGCATACTATGCAATGCGTGGCACTACCATAAGCAGTATTAGGAGATTTACGACATCTCATTTCTACGTACAGTAACCCATCACTAAGAACATCGTAAAAAGAGGTATACTGAGATTTATGACCTCCCATCACTCTGCAGTGTAAGGCAACAACATCGTGGTAGCCAAGGAAAATATGGAGGGAAGTAGCAATAAGACTCTGTTCGAAACTGTTTGACTTCTTAGCTCGAACAGCCAATGTCTCGATAGCTTTAATTTACTGCCCATCCTAATGGATGCTTCGGAAGAAGTTAAGTGGAACGGTAGAAATACAGTATGCGATTCTTCGAAAATATGATTTATTTACAGTTACACTAATCTTTGCTAGGATTTATATATTATGGAAGGGTACAAACCATACTCAAACACGTTATTGGAGTCGCTTATAACTAATCTTGTGTTGAATAAGTAGTCTTCTCGAGATGCTCCTCGAGATGTTGATGTTGTTGCTGATCGTTTGAGGATCAGCAACTGATTATGCAAACTCCTCATTAGTGGGTGTGATTTGTGTTATTAATAATAGCACCATACTAGTCTTGTAAGTACTGTCAATAATTTAAGCTGCACAGACTTTGTGTGCTCACAGTGATGCAATAGCCTTGATCTGATCCTGGGATGAGGTAGTTTGGCCCTTTCGTGTATAAAGTAGATGACGTCAATACCTTTCAACTGCAGCACTGGAGCGTTGATGTGTTTTCCTACAATCGAGAGTTCACTTAACGCTTGATCACTGTTTTATCACCGCTAAGTGAGAGCCCCCTTCTTCCGTGGCTTCTCCACGTAGACAGCATCTTGTATCTGCATCGTGCCCATTTTTAAGGCCTCTTACAGTGAGTCCCCGCTTATGGAACGCCCCTGCCTTGGGTTCCTCCAATAGGAACGCGCCGTTCCGAGCGTGCGCAGCTCTGCCTTGGGTTCCTCCAATAGGAACGCGCCGTTCCGAGCGTGCGCAGCTTTGCCTTGGGTTCCTCCAATAGGAACGCGCCGTTCCGAGCGTGCGCAGCTCTGCCTTGGGTTCCTCCAATAGGAACGCGCCGTTCCGAGCGTGCGCAGCTCTGCCTTGGGTTCCTCCAATAGGAACGCGCCGTTCTGAGCGTGCGCAGCTCTACCTTAGGTTCCTCAAATAGAAACGCGCCGTTCTGAGCGTGCGCGCCTCTGCCTTCCGTCTTCCCCTTTCCAAAGGAGATTGGCTTCGACAGTGGCCACATCGGCAAGAGCGCCTCTAGCGACACTGTCTTCAATTAGAAAGCTCACTATTCTCATGGACTTCGCGCCATGAGGAGCTCTTAACTGAAGAGCGCTGATGTCGACGAATGGCTGCGTTGTATACCGTTGCATCGGAAATTTTGCGTGTGAGGACTATTGCCAGATGTTTAGCTACCGGCGGCCATTTCGCAGATGTTTTACAAGTTGAATTTTTCCAGATATCTGATACTCCCGAAGGTTCTCAAAATCTCGAACAGACTCCTACAAAAACCACACTTAGAAGTGCTTCTCCAATGCACTTTCCATTCAGCTTGAAATAATGGTGAAAACTCAACATGATGAACATATTACAGTGTGACATCTCACCAAATGAAATCTCAGTCGCATTTTCACACGTCGAGGAACTGCACACGGCCTTCATTAAGGATCATGCGCACATGACCACAACATAGCCAACTGTTCAGCTCAATCACGATTACTTGGTGAAAAATGTATATGAGAAGGAATTCGCACAATATAAGACGACGCGAAAGATCATCACTAAACTTCGCCAAGTCATCAAGACAGTTTTCGATGTGAGATAAGTCAAGGCCAATCAAGGCACAAGCACAAGGAGCCCGACTCCAAAACGTCAGTCCTCCCAAGTGTTCAGGAAATCGAGACGACTGGCGTGAGTTTCGTCATCCTTTCAAGGCATTGGTCCTGAATAAGGATGACACTAGCGAGGCTGAAAAAATACATCACCTTCGGTATCCCCAATGTTTGATAATTCAATCATGTTTCAAACAAGCCTTCTCCAATTTAATCAAAATTAAGGGGAGAAAGTCGGCTTGGAAAACGTAATCAACGCCACCCGGGTGGCAATGAAACAGCTGAGGGCATTGCGAGTCACAGAATATCTGTGGGACTACATATCTGTATACATGACCTCTCGACGGCTCGATCGTGCCACAAGAGAATTGTGGGAGTCATCAATTAGCTCTTCCATACTCATACCCGCACTTCCATCGACCAGAAACCTTTATAACGTCTCGGATAAGGACGTTAACAGAGATGGAGTCAGTGACAGATCAACCTACAGCAGTAGTATGATCACATCTCTCAGGAAGATGATTATTCAATACATACCAGGCATCAGTGAAATATCCTCAGGTAGATCAATCATTTCTTTTCTTTGCTTGAACAAAACAAGGCAGAATACACTCAAGGCAATAATTCAAGTCCATCATCCAGATGAGATGATGGTGCAATCATCGACAGACAAGTTCATTTTAGCACATGATTTTTTGCCAACGGCAATGGCCGAAATACGGTCAAAAACTTAAACAGTACAAGTTCGTCTTCTCATTGACACAGGCTCTGAACTTTCATTCGTCATCGAGAACGTTATCGGACAACTCCACATTCCTATAAAACATTCCATCATTTACATTTATGGAATTGGAGGAGCTCAAGTGCTCCGACACAAGGAGTTGTGACACTTACTCTCCACTCGATTCACTCGGACTACACTGCCACATTACTCTCACTCACATTCGTAAGACATTAACATCAGTAATTCCTTCTATCGAACCAACTTCACACGACTGACCTCATTTGAGAGGCTTAACATTGGTCGATCCGCGGCATCTTAGATCTCGCTGAGTAGATATCATTCTTGGAGCAGACATGTATGGGCAAATCATCAAGCCCCACGTCATCACCCGTTCTCCTTCCATGCCAATGGCGTAACTATCCATTTATGGATGACTCATGCTGATCACAGGAGCAGTTACAAGTTAATAAACTATAATAAACCACATTTATCGAAGAAGCACACACTGTATTTCTACAGCCCTTCCGCTCGACTGCTTCCCAAGCATCCGCTAGGGCGGGTGGCAAATTATTCTAAAGCTATTCAAACATTGGCAGTTCGAGCCAGTTAATCAAACAGTTTCGAACAAAATCTTAATACAATTAATTTCATAATAATCAAATTAAAAATACAAAAACATTGATATATTAATCGATATCTTTTTAATAATACTAATAAAAGATTGAATGTTAAAAGAGATATAAATTATAGGTGATGTAATTACTAGTGAAGTATGTCATATTTTGCACAAACGTTATACAATTATGCTTGTATTCAGCAATTATGCAAAAGTACACAGAAATATATGCACGCAAAAGTCATATACATGGTGAAGTGTCAATCCATATACAAAAAACAGGAATACTTACGGGCGTGTGTGTGCGCGCGCGCGCGCGTTCATGTGTGTATATGCGGTTAGATGGGCTCGTGTATGCATACACATGCGCATATGTATCTAACTATGATATAGAACATTTTATTTGTTCTTCAATGGGGGGTACTCGGCTCTTAATTAATTTTTAGTACATCCTAATAGAATTCTTTATATTACGTTTAAGGCTCAATTGAAAGATAATAAATTTGTTTTTACTCCGTATAGTCGGAAATTTAATAATTAATAGCAGCTGTTCAAGCACGCAACATACATATAAAATCCAATTTTTTTTCCTGTGCAATAAACATTTAATTTAATATTTATACAAAAGAAAATCTTTTTCTATAAGAGATATTATTGAAATACTAGTAAAATTAACATTTCTAAGATCTTATTTAACCTTGAATTTAATTTATTATAGATAGTCTGATTGAACTTTTCTTATTTCTTATGTAATGAAACACAAATTCAATTAATTCATTTTTATAACAACATCCATAACTCATGGTTAATTGAATCTACTCGGAAGCGAAATTTTATAATTCATGTCTTTAAAATATTCTATATGATATTCAAAGACGTGGACTAAGTGGAATAGAAAGAATAAAATAAGTCAGAAAAATGGAAAGGGCGAAAGAGAAAAATGTAAGAATAGGTTTCCAAGGAGACTCGACCGACGTCTATTAGACGTGCGCGTTAGTGTGCCACGATGTGGGAAAGATTTGGAATGAGAAAATAGTAAAGGAGGCATCCAGGGAGATAAAATGAATGAGAGAGACGTAGAGAGAAGAAAGAATCGGAATCTCACAGTAGCGACGAAGAGTAGAAAATCAGTGAGAGCAAAAAGGACGTTTAACAAACTGCTGAACTCACAGCCCATGGGATTTTATTCTCATTCTTAATGAAGTTTTCCCAAGATAGGCAACACAATTTTCACGCAATCTTATTTCTGACGCGTCATCTATACGGCTACTTTTCTGCAATCCTTATTTAATATAAACAAGGAAATTCACTACATTATGAACGGCGATTAAGCCGACACGTTGTTTCTATTGCTTATCAAAATTTCATACAAATGTGTTTGTAAAATAATTACTAGCGTTCTATTAAATCATTAAAAGCATTGTATTTAATGAAAATATTATTAACAATCATAAATTGTTATTAAAATTGTTTATATACGAACATATATATATATATATATATATGTTTTACTCAATAAATGAAAAAAAAATTTTTGTTTGATGTATTTTATCAGATATAATAACTTTCGTTTATACCTTTCTTCATAATATTACAAACAATACGAAAAACATGATTTTAAATTTGTAAAAATATTTTTAAATAATTGAATATTACATTAGATATTATATTTATTTCAAACATTTATTGAAATAATTTATAAATTAATTTTTTTTAATTTTTATTTAAAAAATTGCTCTTTTTGATGGTATATACTTTACCAGATAAGTTGATACATCAATTTAATGTAAAAATTCTTGTAATTTAGTTTCTAGTTAATGTAAATTTCTCAAGCTATATTTTAAAATATTGATCATATTGTTTCTAATCAAATTTATATTATATATTGTATGTGTATCTGAAATTAATTTATTTTCCTAACGATCACAGAAATTTACTTACATATTTATTTCAATACATAAATACGTCAAATTTCTGCTTCGTTTAAACTGTATTTTTGATTTTCGATTTTCATGCATTAAGGGGATGTAATTTATTATTAATATAACACAAGAACACCATCAATCCATACTAGTCCATGTTATTAGATACTATTATTCAGAGTTATTGGATTTTATAAAATTTTTAAAATAAATATTTATAGTTTTCTTGCATCATTTGTTACACTTAAAATGAAAATTGTTATTTGGACGAGAAAAAAGTTAAATTATTAAGAAATCTATTAATACTTATTTAAAGATTGTATTCATTTATTAGTGGACTTGGAAACATTCATACAAATTATGGTATTTTATTAATCATTTTTAATTCTTCTACTAAAAATTATATCTTTAATTATTTCTTACTAAGTAGTTTAATTTTTAATTAAAATATATATTATTAACGTGAATTTTTCAATTATTTTAAGGACCATTTGTGATTACAATTTTAACATTTTCAGAGTATAACAACATCTAAAAAGTATATTTTATTTTACTTATTCGAATGTTGCAGTATTATTTAGAAAGTTTGTGATATATATATATATATATATATATATATATATATATATATAATAAATAAATCTGTACTTACTTTGTAAGGTCCTAGATTCTCGACAATACAAGCAAAGACAGCTTCTCGACCCACGGACACAGTAAGATTGTTCAAGGGCTTGCCAAATTTTGGTAAATCTGCAAGGAAACGAGTGTATGGATTAAGTTCTACACTGATTACGTATGTTTATGAGTGTATGCATGTATATATATATATGCCTAATCGCCTTCCCTTTGTCATATGTGCATCTATGATATACCTCAAATATTTCTTTTTACAACTTTATGAGACGTTCAGGAATATTAAATGAATAATCATAAAATACTAAATTGTTTTAATTTTGTATTGAGTATTAATTGATATATTGTGATAGAATATTTTAATGCAATGTATTCTTATAAAATTATATATATATATGCATATGTAAATAATTATAAAAGTTCAGTTGTATTAAGTTTTTACAAACATTTATAATGTATATTATTATTATTTAAAACGTACTTTGTATCGTGTTTCTATATCTTATAAATTAACGTTACTCCAAATTTAAGTAATTTATTGGTTCATTATTATTATTTTGTGAAAAAAATATGATGTTAGATTTATAATACCTTAAGATATCTTGGCTGATGTTTATCGAGGATTAATACACTAGTCGAAGGAAAATAAACCGCAAAAATTTATTTCATTTGAAATAATATGTTATTTTGTTTTCAAAATATCTCAAACAAATATCTCAATTTTATAAATTTCAAAAGCGAACGTACTATTTTATTAAAGCACAATAATAAATATTTTAAAAATAAACAATCTAATAAACGACACATATTATTGCAAGATGTTACAGCACAATGGATATTATTGTCTTACTTAAGTCTATCCATGTATGTATAGATTTTTTCAAGTGATCTTCATATCATAATTATAGCCCCCCCCCCCCCACAACTCTATAATACAATATGTCGTATTACATAACCAATAGATTATTAAATCCATTCAAATTACATTTTAAACATAGACAATAAATGATAGTTAAATTAATAGTGATATTTAATCAAAGTATATGCATTCATCTTTACGGTAATAAATATTTTTAAAAAAACGTCATAGAGAATGAATATATTAATATAAATTAATGTCGAATTATAATCTTTTATAATCTTTTCAATAAATAAAATAAAACCTTGTTGTTTAAAATTACTTTATCGGCGAAATGAAAACATCAGGTTTCCAATTTAAATTACATATTTTTTACGTGTAAATAGCACAAATTCCGATAGTTCAAAAATATTTATTTGTTTAATATTGAAGATTAAACTGAAAGTCCGTTTAGCAGACTAAAAGTTGATATTTTCAAGAAAAAACTATAAAATATCTTTTATATTACAGAAAAAATAAGAATTTTGAGAGATTCCAAAGGAATATAAATATACGTCGGTGTCAAATCCATAATGAATGATTTATAAAACTTTGGGCTCGAAGAGATTCTTCAGGAAATCCATCATTTGATAGTTAGAAACTCGCAACTATAAGCTAACAACTTAAATAAAATTATGTAAATGATATTCCCTCAATACTTGATATAACATATAAATGCCTCATTAAAGCCTCACTTGCTGAGCTTGTCGCTATCACTGTCACGCATGCCTTTAAGCATGCACGCAAAGAAATAAGAGAGACTTACCGCCAAAGCCCGCGTACCCCCGAACTTGGCAATGTAACTTATAGGTTAGTACGCTCTTACGGCCAATAGATTCACTTGAAGCGCCAATAAGCAATATTGGACGATCAATCCATTGTATACGACGCGATGGAATATTTCGCGCGCGATGCCCGCGACGAGTGGAGAAAGTCCGCGTGCGATGCACCTGTGCACCGAAAGACGCCACTTTCGAGACGTTATCTATCATCCCAACCTTACTCCCCTTTTACTCCTCATCTATCGTCTAAGCTTACGGAGGATTGACATATTCGGTTATTTTGACTGTACAGAGGAAGCTCTATAGATCTCTTCAGTCATCCACTCGCGCAACATCATCTCCCATTATTTTCATTTTTCTCCTTTTATATTCTGCCTCTCATGACGTGAACTATGAAAAATTTTTATTACACGAACCGTATTGTTTTCGTTTATCATGCTGCACGTCACTCAAGTTTCACGAAGCAAAATTTCGAAAGAGAAATATGTGGCGCCGTCTGTTTGTCTTGGCAATGGCGAGTGGCCCATTTCATTCTAGATCCGCTTTAAAATATAAGTAGCTTATGAAAAGTTTGTCTCATTAATTAGAATACAAGTTTTTTTTTTTTTTATATCTTCCCTATAACAAACATGATTTATGGATTTATTGTCATTGAATTCCTGGAGGAAGGGAAATAAATATCCTTTGAGCATCTTCGATATCGCTCTTATATGAGTAGACATTCACCGTAAAAGTTGTAAATTAAAAATAAACGAATCGCGCATTCACGTCCATATATATAATATGTATACAAATACTTTAACACGTATACACTAGATAGATAGAGGTAGATATATATATATATATATATATATATATATATATATAGAGAGAGAGAGAGAGAGAGAGAGAGAGAGAGAGAGAGAGGGAGTGTGTGTGTGTGTGTGTGTGTGTGTGTGTGTGTGATGGGAGAGGTGGTTTACATTCAAAACTATCTCAATTTTATTAAAGCTAAAAGAGAAATCAAACATTTGATTAAGTATTTGTTTCCAAGACACGAAATAATCAATGAAAAAAAAAATTAAAAAAAATAAAAAAAAAAAACTATATTATTCGTTTTAAAAAAAGCCCATAAAAGAATTTGCGACGTGAATTGTCGTCGATGCATATGACGTGACAGAACTTCGCGTGTTCATTCGCGTTGCGTGGAAGCCCTATATAACTATATAATACGTCTTTATGACAACAGCTTGAAAGAGGACCTACGTTAATTTCTGATTTCTAGGGATCCTATGCGGTTCACTGTTCTTCAAATGAAATACTTTATTTTATGTAAGAGAAAAAAAAACTTTAGTATTGCTTATAAATACGCAACATTTGTACATTTATGAAAATATAGCAGGCTTATAAAGAATAATACAATAGCCTCTCTTCGCACAATACACTCGATAATATTATGAGACGAAGTTAAACGTTCTTTTATAATTTTATATTTAATATTGTTTGTTACATTTACTTATTAATACTTTGAAACTATCGAATGTTTTCAATATAACTACTATTGATGATTTATTACATTCAAATATTGTTAAATACGGTAAAAATAATTAATATTTTGTAATTTAGAATATTATGGAAAATATATTGCTTATTATACTTAGTCCTTAGTTTATAATCATTGGATTTAAATTTCGAAAAGAATTTCTTTCATACTCGTGCGTATGTAATTACAGATACATATTCCCATAAGATAAGAGAAAATTTGATGAAACACATCATAACGCTTCATTTATATTAACATATGCAAAAATGAATATACACAATTTTCGTTAATTTACAATTAATTAGAAAGTTTCAACATCTATTGTTTGAATATCCGAATAAACCAGAGATGCTTTCCAACTCACGCATGCGCAAGTATGTATGAACACATACATATCTAATATTACTTGTTCACGGTTCATAAGCAGTATTTTCACTAATTAAGTAAATATTAATTCTTTACTTATAAGAAACGTAACGTTGAAATATTGCCAAGCAGAGCGATTAACTTTTAATTGCATTTCCAAAATCTGTAATCATACACTATTCTGATTCATGGCTAAGGAAATACTTTAATTTTTCTTGCTTTACTCCACAGCTCTTTCGCTCTTCACTCCTTTACTCTTTAAAAGCTGCACTATTAACGATAAAAAAAACTCTTCCAAGTCAATTAGATATTTCTCTATACATGTCAGTTAAGAATGATAAGAGATGCTATTTATAATTAAACGGAAATCATGAATAGGAATGACTATTTTCAGGCGTTTAACTTTACAACTTATCTATTCCATCTATATACATTATTCTAATTATGACATATAATATTATACAACTATAATATACATATAATATTACATATAATATTCTAATAAATATTATATTAAACACATAATATTATATAACTATAAATTATGATATATATGCTGATATATCATATAATTGAGTGTGTAAGAGTGTGTATAAGTATGGGCGCGCGCGCGCGCGCGTGTGTGTAAATATGTTTATGTATGCAGCAATAATTTTATCTTAAATTTTTAATTATGTGTATCATTAAACGAAATCTTACTTTACGGGTTCGACCAAAAATTAAAATAGAAGAATCTGACACCTACGCAGACGGTTCGTTTAAATTCGCTTTTCCCCTCGGAATCAAACACCGCATACTTAAGATAAGGAACGATAACGAATTATTTAAAGTCTTAAGAGAGCATACGGTCTGTTTATACATTTTCAGTACATCATCTGGGCACGAGCAAACGAAATAGTTAAACTAGCAAAGCATATCGCAAAATAAAATCTTTGCAATACTCAACAGTCACATTTCTATTCTATAATTATCAATTAATATATATTTAAAATTAATATATTTAAAATATAATATATTAATTAATTAATTAATAAAAATATCATATGTTTAATACTTTTTAAATTATTTAAGTATTATATTATATTGAATTAAAATCAAACAAGTAACTATGACAAATAACTTCTTGTAACTTGAACAGATTTACAAATATATCGACAAATTTATCCAGAAAAAATTAAATTTTACATAAACTATTGTCGAAACAAATTACAAGAGCCAAAATTTGTAAATATGTTTAATCGTAAAAAAAAGAATATAAGCAAAATTTTCTCATTTTACGGGAATGCAAATATTATTATTTTATATTCAGAATGTACGTGGCTCCAATGAAATCAATTTTCGTTCCAATATTTCCAATATGAAAATAAGTAAAATAAGTACGAATATTCTATGAAGTCTAAAACGATTTAAAGAATGGAATAAATGTTTTAACACGAAATTTTTTCTGACATTAATTTTTTAAACGCACGCTGATTATTTAGATTAAAAGTAACTTAGTTTATATACAACTACTATATATAAAATAATTCATCATCAATATCATTCTATTATAATTGGCTAAATTATATTTCATTATTATACTTTTATTGAAAATCATCGTTATCCATGTAAAACAAAATTACTTTGTTTTAAAATTAATTGCTATTCTAAAAACGTATCAAACGTTCACCTTACATTACTAATACCAATACGAATAAAATAAAAGTATTTATATGTATGAGCATTAATTGTATAAATAATTAATTGTTTTAATACATATTGAAATACTTTATTTACGTAATTTATTTGTGTTTAAAATTTATAGGAATAATAAATAGAAAGCGTATTGTTATTTTATATATAGAATTTGGTTCTGTATAATAAAAATTTTTCTAAATATCGAGTTTTCAATGCACTTGTAGAAAAATATTATTATGTCTTCTAAAATCCTTATGTAATATCACATCAAATATTTCAATAAAATTCCTAAACTTTCCACATATTTATTATAGTTTCATCATTTACTCATCAATCCATAATCTGCAATATTTCATTCTAGATAGCCATAATATTGTACTTATATTTATTGTGCACTTTATTAAATTACTTTATTTTTCTGTAATTATGCGTTATATAAATACATGATACCAATCTTTAAATAGATGCAATATATTGGAATAAAGGTATTACGAAAAGTCCAAATATTTATCCAAATATTAATCTTACTAAAACAGGTATTTATGACTCATTTGAAAAATATCGACGACCCTGTTCGAGTACATATTAACGAACTAATTAAAATATATTAACAGTATTAACATAAAGAAAAATTCACGTACTTTTTCAATTTGATTGAAATTCAAATAAAAGTATTGTAATTATTAAAAAAATTTCGTTAATATGTAATAATAAGAATATATAAGGAAGAACTTACGTGCATCAAAGTAATATATTTAACTGTTCATTTACGATACGATTGTTGAAACATAAAAAATTGAATAAAAAATAAATTGAATGTATTTCTAGATATTATTATTGCCTAATAAATATTAAGTGATTTAACTTATATATATATATATATATATATATATATATATATATATATATATATCTTTTTAACTAACATTAAGAGACAAAAAATTTATAATATCCTTAAATAAAAGTGAAACAATATCTTATAATGTATGAGTAAATTATCTTCTGAATGCGATGAAATAGGATTGCCTTTATCAACTATGATAGACTATTATAGTCTCTTTAGAATCCCCTTTTTTTATCGTTTCTATTACCTAACATAAAACCACAATAGTGATAACATCAATATCTATTTATAAAATTTCTAATATTATTTTATATGCTAATAGAATTTATATGCTAATTGATAATAAACTAACTTGTAATTAGTAAAAATTCTTAATAGTTCCCTATACCCGAGCTGATATTGTAATGATAAATACTAGTTCTTATTTATGTATCAAAAACAAAACAAAAAAAAAATTAATTATATAAATGAAGTCATTATATACATGATAAAATTAATTAAATACAAAGTGAGTCAAAAGTGAAGTCGTATACTTTTTTTTGTATTATTAAAATTAAATTTCAATCATTCGTTTCTGAATAAACTATGAATGTTATTTAATAAAATAAAACAATACCATTTATAGACATATAGAAATTGAATAATGTTTAATTTATAATATTAACTGATAGAAATAAATATGTTTTTTAAGAATATTTTCAAAAATTTCATTATATCGCATAATTAATAAATGTATAATTCATTCTTTGTTTAATATTATATGAACGATTTTAATACTATTAGGTGCATGTTTAGTTGAGTCTTTTCAAATACAAGTTGAGTCTTTACAAATTCATAGGATTTAAATGGTGATATTAGAAAATAAAAGTCCATTAGGTAAATCAAAACGAAGATATAAAGATTGTATTCAACTTGAATCAAAAGGAGTAAAATAAAAAAAAAAAATTTTTCAAAAGAGAATTTCAATAATGAAGCGAATAATAAACTTGCAATATTGTATTAATAAGATAATGTACTTGTAATATTGTAAGTGCAATCGACAATAATTTTTTTAAGCCATACTTTCCCAGTCAATAAAGCAATAAATTAAAATATATCCTTATTACAAGATACAGTTTGATAAGACTTAAAAATGTTTAAATAAATGAATGAAATATTTGAAAATTATTTTTACATTGAATATAAAATAAGTATATTTATATTTGCCAGAAAACTGTATATGTGACTGACTTTTTATGAAGATCGTTAGTATTCGATTAATGTATCATGTCTTTAATTATTCGTCGTATAAATCTTTTGGTTTAAACAGCTTTGTTGCAGTAAATAACGGTATAATAAAATTATTTAAGTTGAATATATGTGCCTTAGGTATAAAATAATATAATTTAATAATAATGTTGGCCGAAAATGGATTTATATAATAAATTATGTATAGAGAAATACGAAGAAAAGGATTTATGTTTAATGGCATGAATAGAAATTGATCGCTTACGCTAATTTCAGTGCATAATCAAGCCATCTTAACCGTAAAAAAATCGCCGACTACGCTTACACACTTTGGCGCTCGATTAATAATCGCGAGTATTCAGCCGAGCAAAACGTAGGAACATTAGTAGCTTGGGAATACTCTAAACAGTCATTATTCGGTAACGGTGAGTAAACAAAACGTCAGCAGAATAGAGTCATCCTACGATATCAGGAATTGTATTTTAAGAGTCACCGTTGAATTGTCGCGGATGCAATACCTTGGCGTGTTCACATCGACTAGACTCAGAAACATCCACATCCGGGTATCGCGTGCGAAGCACGTGTGAGCCGATTGTCGGCCTGACGTATAAAGTATGTCAACGTCGTCACTTCGTTTCAGCTTGGTCGTATAGACGCCAACGGCCGTTGGAAGTATAATCGAGCCGGAGATTTCCCTATATAGGAGGCTCAGAGAATGCCGCTCGTTCTCCGTCTGTCTCTATCCCCCTCCCCTGCCCCGCCCCACGCAATAACCCGCTCTCACCCACCCTTGGTTAATATGGTAATTGTCTGGGGATAAGATGGAGAAGAAAGGCAGACGAGAGGAAGAGAGGGGGACCGCGTGAGTGGTAAGAGAGACAAACGGAATGAAAGAAAGAGGACGGCAAGGTAGGGCACGGGGTGCCAGTGAATCAGTCTGCGTTTTCATTGCGACGGCAATAAATCCGGAAAGCGGATAAGCGTTATCAGGCTCAGCGAGCCCTTCGTCCGGAATTATCTGTATGGAAGCGTGCCTGCGATTCGCGGGATAGCGATTCGCGCGTGGGACTCGTTGAATTATGAGCTGCCGATTTCTGCTGCCGTGACACACACATGACTCGTGGACAATAGAAAGCGGATGACAATGGATCCATGATGTTTCCTTCATAGTGTGCCTCGCATCGCTATTAACTTCATGGTTGATTTTCGCTTCCTTTCAATCGTTCTTTTACTTTTTCACGCGCGCGTGCATATTCGCAGTTAGTGCAGGTTAGTGGGAGCGTACGTGAGTGCGCGCGTGCGTGCATGCGTGCGTGCACGATTCTATGAGTAGACGCATAGGTAAATAGAAATGTATAAGCACATCGTACGAAGTTACTGTTGAGGGAAATTTACAGCCTGCATTGGCAAATAAAACGACATTGCAGAAGAATGATTGGGAAAATTCGGTAATTGCTTACGTGGCCCAACATCATTATTGTGATACAATTATAATATAAATTCAACGCGAAAGGTCATTATAAAATCTCATATTTCACAAATTTTAGGATACGAATATGGTTCGAGAGCTCATTTTCAGCGTTTTCTTTAATTAATAACATATAAATAGATAAATAGTATAAATTTGTCGAAATTAACAGCATAATAATAATTATCACAATAATAACCACTACTAACACTAATGATATGGTTTAACATCTTATATATACGAAACACAGTTAAAATATCATTTGTTATAAATCAATAAAATAAGTGTATGCAAAAAAAATGCACAATTAATGCAGATATAAGATTGTATTTGCATTGTTAAAATATAATTTTTATATAGCAAAATTAAATTAAATGATAAATATAATTGTAAATAAATCTTTTTGTTATTTGAATAACAAACTTTTTTTTTATTTTATAAATATAATTTACTAAGCTTTAAAAAATTAGAGGAATTTAATATTAAATAGCCTCTGGAACATAATACTAATAGAATATAATATTATATTAAAGCAAAATTAATGCAATCGCAAATATATGTTTATAATTAGTTAATTTGTGTTATTCACGACTGTAATTAACACAAAAATAATAATATGTAAAACGAATAAAAAATAGATGACTTATACTTCTTATAATTTCCTCTAAAGTATTCTTCATTTGAATTTTATAAGAAAGAATATGTTGTTTAGTGCAAAAATCTAATTATTGTAAAGAATTGTTATACTTTCTGAGAGTGCTGTTTATATCATTCCTTACGCTTTAATATTGAACACTCAGCATATTCAATCCTTTTGAGTGAAAAACATATAAACACATATAAATTCAATAATATTAAATTCAGTCGTTCTCTTAACATTATTAATAGTTAATATCATTGGGAAAAGCTATAGTAATAAAACTTCACCTCTTAACTCTACATAATACACTTCCAGATTTCAGCACAATCCTTGACTGAAAGGATTTGCATTCAATTGGCCCGCAAAAGTTTTGTTACTTTAAACAACGGTAGTCTTTATTTTTTTAATGATATATATATATATATACTTTTTTTTTTGCGTTCCATTAATGTGCGTGAAAAATTCAAACCAATCACCTAAGTATAGAATACATATCTCTTTGGATTAATATCTTAACAAGCAATGCTGCTTTAAATATAAAAACACGAGTGTACGAAGCTCGACAATGAACTTCCTCGCTCCTTCCAGGCGATCTTCTCTAATTCATCCACACAGGCGCCACCGTAAATAACAAATGCAGACGTTAACGTATTGGATAATCTTAATAGCACCGCGCATATGGTCAGAAAAAGAGATTTCGTCGCGTGAATAGGAAAATCGAGGCTAGCTCCAGTCTCGGCCGGATTGAGCCATTCATGATGGCGCTTTAATTATTCTCAAAACAAATTAAGGGGGTGCACGCAACGCCCTGACTTATTCACCTCGGCGAGCTATCTCTCAACGCTCCGTTCTCCACGTATCGTATAAAATATGTTACCTCGGCATGAGCAAAAGAATACGAAAGGAATGGAAAGTAAGAGAATATTAAGAATAGCTAGTTACGCAAACTGAGAGAGAGAGAGAGAGAGAGAGAGAGAGAGAGAGAGAGAGAGAGAGTAAGAGAGACCATGGAAATGACAAAGGTTAAAAAATAATCGAAGGAAGCTTGCATGACCAAATTAAAAGTTCGTCCTAAAAGAAGTACGATCGATTCGTGTGCTTTGCTAATTAATATCGACAGTTGATCGTTGGATTTTCCGAATTGTGATTTACTAACAGGCACACATACGAAATGTTTAACGTACGAGTTGCCGTGCGAAATATAACAAAAGAGAAATGAAAGGACGATTCGAAACTACCCGGGAAAAAACATAGATAGAGAAAGGGGATATAAGAAAGCGATACGGGAAAAGAAAGTGCATAAAATTGGACTGTCATTGAAGACTTCATTTTAATTCGAATTCTTTTCGCTTTTACCTATTTAAATTTAAGAATTAATCGAATGTATCCTTAATTATAAATGATTGATTATTGAACGACTTATCGGATTTTTAAATATATTATTTCACTGCTAATTAGACATGCGTATCGTATAACGAACAGCAATAATATTATTGATTTTCAAAAACATTGAAATAAACTAAGTGTGAAATGTCGAAAATGAAATTAATTTTTATATTTCACTGTTGAAAAATTCTCAAATAATCTCTTCGATGAAAAACAATACTCATAATAATTAACATTCTACATAATAAATAAACTAACTCATTACGTTACATTAATCTCAACAATGAAAATAGTTTGCAATTAACAAATAATTTACAATGATGCATTAAGGCATATAAAACAAAGCTATGAATGATAATAATAAAACATCTTGTTTTCATTTCTCTTGAAACTATAAATATATTTAAATTAATATAAACATTTCTCTATCTATAAAATAGCTTTATTTATCATTATAATTCAGGAAATAAATAAAAAAATTTATTTTATAACTTTAATATAATAATGATATTTTTCAATCGACAAACTTATTGAAAAAATTTTTCATACAATACAAGCTTGATATAGGAAGAGGAACTCTTCGCTTATTGACAGTTATGTGACAAATTAATTAGATTAATTTTATTTACTCACGACTTTAATCTTCGAAAATGAAAGAGAGGTATTATTTATAGATGAGAATTAATATAAATTTGAGGGGGGGGGGAGAAAGAGAGTAAACTTTGAGAGAATCAAAGGCAAGAAACAGTTTGTAGTAAGAATAAGGGATATTATACAATAATGTATATATGTTTAGGTGTATGTGTGTATGAATATTTATGTATGCATTCATTAATATCGTTCTAATGTAAGTGGGTAAGACTACTTTTATTATTCTAAATATACTAATGATATATTTAATAAAACAGTTGATTGAATGTTATACCAGCATAATGTGAAATTAGAGATTATCTATCATTTGCATATCATTCTGAGTTACAAAATTTCCATAATTTAAAAACTGTCTTATCGAAAGTAAACTTACCGGCTTATGAGTTTGTAATTAAAATTCATTTGGTGAAGAATTCAAATGTAGGTGAAAATATCGTAATTCTTCAAACTTATCAACTCCATTTTATAAAAAAATAATTACAATATTTTGTTATACTAATTTTATTATGAAATAATCTTTTATTCTTTTTGTTACTATACGAATACGTCATTGTTTTGCTAAAAAGAAGTATTATATGAACTTTATGATATAATTTATAAATATATTATGATTTCATTAAAGAACAAAGTTTGCTATAAAAATAATTTTTATATGTTCGACACATATGTAAAATATAGCTTAATATTATAATATAATTACATAAAAATTCACAATAATAATATTCGTAGGCAATCACAATAATAACAACAATCTGAACATCGAAAATACTAATTAAAAAGCAACACACATGAAATTGTATATCCTTATATTGATTATTTTCTTCAAAATTGTAAGTGCGTTATTACTAAACAAATGTACTACATAATAATGAAAAATTATTTGAATACATTTTATTGTATTTATAATATAATGTTATATTAATTAGATCGATGACACTTTTAATCGTGTATAATTTTATGTTTAAATTAATAAGAATTTATGACATAAATTCTAATAATGGAACAATTAAAATATAATAAACAAATTAAGTTTTCAATAAATTAAACTAAAATAGACGAAATTGAATATCAAAAAATAAATGTAATTATAATAATAATAATTCATTTGAAATATTTATCATCTATTTTCCTTTGGTTTGTTTATCAACATAAATATTAAAATAATTAATTTTAAAGCATAGAGCGAAAAATTGATTGTAGGTGAATATATGGATGTCAAGATCCGACTTTTACGATATATATTTATATAAGGATAAAAATATTCTTCAAGCATTAAAAACGGTTTTATTAAAATTTTTATCAGCAATCCTATCGCATCGTTATGGCTACTGAGATTGACAAGTGAAATATATCTGATAAATGAATCGAATTAGTTTATTTCCTCAGGGAGATTATCGGTATCTTAATAAGGAATATTCAGACATTTGAGACTAAAGCATTTTCTTCGTCATTTATACAAAAGGTCATTATGATGTAAAAAAGAAAATACGTTTTTAGAGATGACCTATTTATTTTTATAGAATCATTCAAGTTTCATTCTGTAAAATGAAATGCGTTTTCTTTTATGAAATGGTATAAATTTCTGTAAACCATTTTGCAATAAACATACTATATTAGTACGAAAAATGTCAATGTTTAATTCAAATTATGATACACTATCAAAAATTTCTTGTTTTAAGCATAAAATAACTGTTCTTGATTGTTCGTAATATCATAATTTATATTTAAGAAAATTTTTAATATCTATAAATTTATAATATTAATATTTAAATCTTTAATATTTAAGAAAAAGAAACGTGACTATTAATAGAAAAATATGATACATTTCAATATTATTAAAGTAATTGAAAGATAATTAATCGATAAATAATATAGATTTAAGCTTTTTTCTTTATATTTTATAGTGTCTTATAATTATAATATTTTTAATGAGGAATGTTTAACAGCAAATGATATTATCAACGAAAAATTACTTATTTTTCTTGGTGGTCATAGCACGATGTATTTTAATTATGTTGATATTAAAAATAATTGAAATACTAATATATTTAAAATAGTAATATAATGCATAACTTCGATGCATATATGTTCAGATAACTAAACATTTTCAACTAATGATCATATTATTTAGAAAACAAGATTACGCATGGATAATTAAATTCATGACTAAGAATTATCTAGGAAGTTCAATCTACTGCCGTAACTTTAAAACATTCAGTATTGAAAGTATAATCATCGATATAGTATTTTATAGAAGCTCATGTCCTACTTTAAATCTATAGCATAATAAAGCACGGAAGCTCATTCGCTGAAATTACAATTCCATTTTAATCAACCAAATTATTTGCCGAAAATTTAAATACTCTGCCTTATGAGCGAATAGATTACTTAAATAATACAATATAAATGAAAACATACATAAAATTTAAAAAAAAATAAAAACAAAAACAATAGAATTCAGTGTTTGAGTAAAACATTAAAATACCTCATTATTTTCTAAACTACATTTAATGTATTTAACTCGAAATATATGTAGAGAAAAATCTTAATTTATAAATGATATTTTTAATAAATTTATTAAATTAATTTAAAACAATAATTTAGTATTTATTATATTAAAAACTTTATACCGAAAGAAAATGTAATATAAGTTTTATCAATTTAATTATAATATTTTAAATTAAATTCTTTCAATATCTATACTAAGTTTTTAGGTAATTTTTAATGTAATATTTATTTTTGAAATAGGTTTCATAAAATACTTATTTAAAAATTAATAAAACCCCAATAAGCTCAAGTATTTTTTAGCTGTTACTTTATTATTTACAAAATATCCTACATACATGAAAAATTTATTTTTCTTATTTCTAAAAGATGATGATCTAAATTTATTATGCGTATTTTTCATTTAATTCAAACATAATTCATTAGGAGCATATTAAAAGATCAATGTGTGAGAAATAAATACATGATTTACTGAAAACTGTATAAATTATAATATTGAATTCTATGATTAATAGAGATATTATAGTCTATGTATCACTAGATTTTTTCGTGTTAAAAATACATTGCGCGGTATGCAATTCCGGATGAAATAAAACTTATCAAATACTGGCTATCAAATGTAAATATTATTTTGTATTTCAGTATATAATATTATAAAAATCAGTGTTCCTTTAAAAGAAAAAAAAAAGAAAAAAAAACGAATGCCTTAAAGAACTTATGTTTAAAGATAAATTCGCTGTATAATCAAAATTTCAAATCTCAAAGTTTCGTTGCATTGGCGGTGGTCAATCTCTATTCTTGTCTATGCAAAATCTCGCTTTCCATATCGATTGGAATAACCCAATGTACTAGCAGTACTAAATTGATTTTAAGAACAACTCACAGTTGATTCTGAGAATTCTGCAATACTATTATAGATTTTGAGATTATTTGTAGGTTGGCGCTATTAGATTAAGCAAATTAACGAAAATATGCTTTCCTTGTGGATGAATATTATAAAGCAAATATGCCCTTCATAATATTTAATTCATAAATGTACCAAGACTACACTAGACAGTCATAAAATAAATAAAATCTATAATTCCAATAGTAATTTTAAATGATTGATAAATCTATTTATAATATGACATTCTAATAAACTGTTAAAATTGTATTTATTACAGAATTGCATTTGAAGAGACAATTTGCTGAAAGCTTTCATCCACATACATATGTTAAATAATTAAACACTTTCACACACCGGTATAAACGATAATTCATTTTATTTTTGGATACTAAATTTATTTATACGTTGAGCAATATGAAATTACAATACTTTTCTAATGAAATTAAAATTTAATAATTAGATAAAATTTATAAGATACAAACTAGATTAAAATGTATTCATCAACTTATAATAATAAATTATTAATGTAACAATTTATATTACACAAGTCTAAATGAAATTAAATGCAATAGTAATGTTAATGTATATTAATATAAGGATTATTATGGAATGACAATGGAAATGTATTACAAATTATTTAACTTGCGTGTATAATTATGCAGTTATCGTAATAAAAATTATAAAAGATATCGTTATTCGTCTAATGATTATGGACATAAAACTTTTTTGTTATTTCGATGTAAGAAATATAAATTTAGAAACCATATATAAAATATCGATTGTCTTAATTTAAAATATAACGACACGACAAAATTGATAATTAAAATATCTATTATATAACTAAATTAATATTTTATATTTAAAAGAATGTCATAATCCTAAAGTTCTTTGAAAATTTTGATACGTTACAATAGATTATACTTAAAGTTAATAATTCGTTTCATTTTCTATATAAATAATGAAATAAAACAATTTAAAACAAGATATAAACGTTTCACTTATTATTATAATATTAATGTAATTTCTTTACTATAAGAGTAACATTGTGTTTTATTATTAAATGTGTATAATAGATAATATTCATCAATTATTTATTGAAAAACTATAAAAATGAAATAATTTCAACAGTTAATTAAATTATATTACATATTAAGTTGAAACTGATCTTGAAAATATCATACGAAGATTTATTTTGTAAAACGCAAAACGCAATTAATTCATCTTATAATGTTTGTGTATATTAAAACAATTAGAGATGTATCGGTTTACGACCTTCACACACATTCAATTCACTTAGACAGCTGTTTAATTTGCAATTTTAAGCCTTGAACTGACAATAGAATAATGAAATTAAAAGGGATGCAAAGAAAAATGAGAAATAATAGGAAGAAAGAAAGTTGAAAGTGGGAAAATAAATTGATAGGGGCAAAAATATTGATTATCATTGAAAAATCCATTTAACTCCGATCATTCTTTAATTCAATTATACCTTCATACCCCCTAAAACATACATGGTTATGATATTTCCACGTTAATCGTAATCTAAAACGTAAATCTTAGATTAAACAATTTTTTTCCAAATACATTACGGTAAAAAGTATTTTCATAAAACTTAATAGATATCATTTAAGTAAAAATTCATATAATATTTATATTTATTAATAAAGCCAATTAATTTAATAAAATACTAACAAATAAAATCCTAGAAATTGTATAGTAATGTTAGTCATACTACCAAGGTTAGTTATTCTCATAAAAAACAATTTGTGAATACGAACATATGACGAGACATTAGCAATCTAATGACAATTAGTTACCTAGAAGTTTTCAAAAGAAAAAATAACCTTATGTATTTATCAACTATATAATTGAAATTCCGTATAAACATTAGTGTATCGAATAAAGTATTTTGAAGTGTAATTCATCGTTATTATGAATAAAGAATTCATCGATTTTATTTATCTTGATATCACTATATGCAAAATTTAAAAAATGGCTCCATATACTTCTGAAATGAGCATCGATAATTATTTCTATGTGCGAAATGTTATTTTAAATAATCGTATGAATTTTGAAAGGAGCATATTATCTCAATATATTGCAATGAACTATGCACTTCAATTGAGAAATGAAATAATATCGGATTTAATATAATCGACAGAATGAATAAAACGAATGCAATAAACTTAAGGATCAATAATAGTGATAATATTGCACAAGCAAATGTTCCCAAACGAATATTGAGTGGATGATTGAGTGGTACAGAGAGGGTCAGGGAGTGGGGTGACAGAGAAAAAGAGAGAGAAATACAGATTGTGTGTGAGAGGGAGAGAGAGAGAGAGAGAGAGAGAGAGTGGATGGGGAAGCGAATGTAGAGCGAGAAGGGTAAAGTGGAATGAAGTGCGGTGGAGTAAAGGAGACGGATGAAGCTTGGTTGGGGCACGGGCATGGGGGTGGATAGCTAGAAGACAAATAATCGTTCGCTTGCTTAAACAGCGACTTACGACAGTTTCTCGAACGTCAATTACGACTGTTACTGCATCTGACAGACGCTGACCCTTTCAAAGGAACTCATTAAGCAGCAAGAGTAGTGCGACTTAGCGACTTTGGCACTGGACAGCCAGTGATGTGTTTGCTATAATGCAACACTCGCAAATAGTCTTACACTGGTTGCTTTTACTTCGAATTTCGCTTTCTCGCCCTCTTCCATTCCTATACCTATTAGAATTATTTCTCGGTCTCTCTTAAAATTGCTCTCTTGGTAAATCTATCTCCTTCTTTTGCCTGTTCCGTCTCTATGAGGCAGTGGAGTAGAAACATAACTGACCACACCATCAAATCCTTTACTTACTCTGTAAAATCCGTAGTGTAAACGTTGGAACGAAAACCGGAGCATTTACATCTGGATCAAAATCTTGAAAGGACTACTCCCAAGGTAATGGAAGTGCGCTTTTTTGTTTAACCCCTCGCTTTTTGATCATTTTTTTTTCCTTCGACTGTAGCTACTCTCCTTTGGTGCAGTTCTCATAATAACAGGAAAGCGCCGCGGCTGATCTGCTTTGCTTTATATGCCCTGAACAGTTGGTTAAAAGTACTAAGGTAAGTCATATGTGTGTGGTGCGCGCATGCGTATAACCTTGCGTAGGTGCGTTCGGGCCTATGTATATGTAACGATAGATGGAAGGTCTAATTTTCTAAAGCCAATTACTTTACGCTTTTCTAAGCCAGACTAGTAGTGCCTTGTTAAATCCTTTGGGAATTGCCTCGCACATTGGTTAAAAAGATTGCCGAACTATATAAGAAATTGTTAAATTCTACAGTTTATCAAAATTTACTCTCATTACTTAAAATTATTACTTATCATTATTATTACACACTACTTTAAATTATCTATATAATTCAATTTTTAATTCTTATCTAAACGGATATATATTAAAATAAAAATAAATGTTTTATTTGATTATTTTGCTAAAAAGATGTTAATAACATTTTTAAATAAATATTTTGAAATTACTAAGTATTTTGAACCTTTTTCAGGCTAGCGGGTGTATGTACTTACATAGAATTAAACCTGCCTTCAAATATCTTTTTTTCACAACAATACACTTACTTTGTGTTTTTGATATATTAAACAAGATATAAAAATTAATCCTGTTAAAGGAATATTAATATTTCAGAAGTATACTATTTAATTTTTTCATTTACATAAACTTCTGTTAATGGCAACACGAGTTTTCTCATTTCTCTCATAGAACTCTTTTCATCTCATATAAATAACAATTCGAATAATTAAAAATTTTATGTAGATATAACAATCTATATAAATTTATAAAACTGTATAAATTCGTTCTGCTATAAATATGCAATAATTGATTCAAAGATTATATATTCATTGAAAACAAATTTAAATCTGTGATTTTATTAATATTCAAAATATTTATTTATAATTGATATTTATTTTATATCAATTTTTAAAATAATTATTACTAACCTGTCAAATATTAATTTGAAAAAGTACTAGATTTAATAATGCAAAGCTTAGTTAAATTACATACAATATATTCTAAGGTAAAAAATTAAATATTAATTTGAAAGATAAACAAAAACAAGAATAAAGAAATAATTTATACATGTACCTTAGAACACTTATGCACGCACATATTAATAAATTAATATAAAGCTTAAATTAACAGAAATAATAATATAATTCTTATTATTATCATCTTAAATAAATTATACATAAGCCTTATCAAAAACTGCACTCTACAATATTTGATTTGGTAATAGATTAAGCTCGATCATATATATAAATTAATATAATATTTATTATTATACATATGTTTTTTTTGCTGTTGTTGTAAAATTTCTTAATTTTTTAATCCTGCAGTTTTCTAATCGAATCCTTACATAATAGAACAAGGAACAATGTAACAAAGACACTCGAGATTATTATTATCCAGATTATATTAATTATAACCATAAAAGATATATTGATATTATCAAGTAATTTTGTCAATTTATAAAGGACTATTTAAATGAAGAAAGCACTACATAAGCTTTTTAAACTATTAATTTCTAAAATATATCAAATATAAATAAACACATGTAATGCTGATTAACAATAAACTATATCAATGCATTGGCACAAAAATAAGATTGAAAATTAATAAAAGACAATAAAACGTATGCAAAGAATGAATTTATCTAGTCAAAGTAGGGAGCTACAAAAGTTTAACACGAAAAAAAAATATGTAAAATGAATATAGTGCGTACAAACGAGAATACTATAAAACAAGAAAAATGAAAAGAATCCAGACAGTGGTTAGTAACAAAAATTGAAAAAAGAATGAAAATCACAGAGCTATGACTTGTAATGGAGTACACCGTTATTATATTTAATAGTAGTAGCACAGCTCGTAAAATGCTCAAAAAGATTTTGTGTGTGTGTGTGTGTGTGTGTGTGTGTGTGTGTGTGTGTGTCTGTCTGTCTGTCTGTCTGTTCGTGCATATTTGTGTGTACATATATGTGCGTGTGTGCGTGTGTGTGTGTGTGTGGGTGTGTGTTTATATATGCATGTGTGCGTATATATATATATATATATATATATATATATATATATATATATATATATACATTGGATGAAGAAAAATTGTGATTGACTTTGAGCCAGAGGTATTCTAGCACATTAAGCTGAAATTTCTTATTTTTGCTTCGAAATTGCTGACAAGTTAGTTATCCGACAAAATTTTATAATACAAACGTATCAAAGCTTAAAATCTTTATGATAAATTAAATTTTTATGAAGTTGTTAAATAATTCAGGATTATATTGATTGTCGTGAGTACAATCCAATATTGCAGAAAGAGACTTTTCATTTATTCCTAAAATTTTTTCACTAAAATTCTATAATAGAATTCAATATACATGAAACATCAGTTTTTAATAAAAAATTTATATTTTATGTATTTTAGTTTTTTTTTTTAGTCTTTGACAAATCATAAATTATAAAGGTAATTTCAAATTTGTATTCGTATAGGTACAAAAATATTTTTCTAATCAAAACAGAAAACAATGATTTTATTTTAATACATAAGTACTACATCTGTTAAATGCTTGTAAGTTACAAAAATTAAATAATTGTGTTCATGAGAATTTTTTATTGTTATGGAAATAATGTAGCAAACCGCTAGTCTGCTTCTAAAAGCGCTAGTACGGAATTTTTCACTTTTCTTTTTTGCATTTAGCTTTCGAGACTCTAAAAGATACTGCTTATTATTTATGAATTTAAACAGAATAATAAAGTCGAAATTGAAGAAAAATGTAAAAAGGAATGATAAATAGTTTAATAGAAATTCTGATAATAGTAGCATTTTTCGTAAAGTTTTAGTATTTTTATAAAATTCAATTTACTCATTAATTACTAACAAATAAAAATATAAAAATGTAATTGGTTAATTTTCATTACAATAGGCTATAAATATAGATAGAATATTGGTTAGTTAATAACTCTAAATTTTCTTTGATGAATTTGGTATAGTACAGCCTGTAAGATTTATGTTATAAATATTTTATACGTGAAATAATATTGAATAATAATATACTATATTTTGCAAAAATTTTAAACTTTCAATTTCTTTTATAAAGCTACTTCTTTAATAAGAAAATTAAAGGAGTTTTAGATTTTAAAGGCGCGTAAATAAAAAACGAAATATAACCTATTTAAAAATATATCTCAAGATAGTGGGAATTAAATATTTAATTCGAAATATAGATATTAGTGCTGCTATGAGCAGTTTTATGGTATATTTATAGAGAAATTATTCCAAATTTAATTTCTATAGTTACATTCATCGTTATGGATTAAAATTTATTATTACTTACTATGTTTTAAATTGCAACATGAAACTTAAAATAAAACATTTTAAAGCTATACAATTAAAAACCGATATTTCATTTACAATGCGATGATAAATATTCGTTATGTATTTCCAAAAATATTTCTAATATTCATATCAAATCATAAATACTTTAAGTAGTTTCAAAAAGTGGACAACTTAACAATATTTATTTGTAATATTTTTAATATTCAAAACATAATCTAAACATCGTAGTATAATAACATAATAATTTTCAATATATAATCTCGAAAGTGCTTTATATATACACCAAATATATAGTTTCAGATATATAATTTAAATAAAAATTTCAATGTAAATTATACAATATTTTAGCATTAAAATACTTATAATAGCATTCCCCTGATATTTTTGATATTAGTGTTTAATAGAACAAAATTTATACTACAATAATCAAATTTTTTAACGATCGTATCAATTGCGTACGTAATCAGCCTTTGTTACGTATTAAAAAATATGAAAATCTTCAATCTTTTTGTAAACCGTATCAAGGCAGTGGAAAATGCTAGTAACATAAAATATTGTAATCCGTATATCCATACACTCAACCTACACGTAATACGCACCACATGGACATTTAGTCAAACATTTTTTTCTTTTAATTACAAAAATTTTAATCCTCTAGGAATGAAACACTTTTATTAAATGAAAACGTATTGTACAAATATTAAATAGAAAGAATTCTAAATTTTCTTAAAAATAAGATAATTAATAGATAACTTGGATAAATTTGGCATCCTAGGGCTTTAGAGGCTTATCGTTAGAAAATTCGAAAATGAAATAAGTTGTCCTACAAGCGAGAATTTTACGGGCTTGTGTAGTCGGGGAAAAGTGCTCAGCTGGCACTATTTTAGAATGCGCAAGTATACTTCAGTACTACGATAGCAGCTCGTACAAACAGGCGAACGCCCGTGTACATCTTTAAATTAAGACACGCGTAAGAGAACATTTTCCCTGTTATTTTCCGACACAAAGACTTTGGTGCAGAAGCTAGGAGGGACAATAAGGCCAAAACAACGATACAATATTCGCAGGGCTATAGTAGAATAATGGTTGTTTACATCTTAATCATGCACCGCAAACTACCATGAAGAATCTCTACCGCTCGACTACTGAAGATTTACCTTCGCACAACTCTCTCTCTCTCTCTCTCTCTCTCTCTCTCTCTCTCTTTCGTTCTCGCCGTCATCCCTTAGCCAATTAAAAATCTCCCAGGATATAACCCTAAAAGACAGATAGTCGTTGGAAAACATAAAAAGGAATAAAGTTATAGTTTACTTTCTCCGAAACTTTATCCATGGAAAAAAAGAAATCTTAAATCGCATTGGTTACACAGATTTATCTTAAGTGACTTATATATTTCACTCATCAATGCAAATTTGCAAACTATTATACTTTAAACAACACCATCATTTCGTAAATATCATTGAATTTATCAATGTGGCAGATACAAAATACTATAAATATAAGGTTAATATATTTTTACTTGCAAGCTAATTGATTTTTTAATAATTAATTGATATTTCAAAACTTAATGGATTCTTCAAAAGAACATCCACAGTATGAACGGCCATACAATAATTTTATATATAATAATCGTAAATTGAATGCTAGTTAGTATTTAAGTACTTGTATCAATGATATTAAGATAATCACATATTATTCTAAGCTATTTTATATTTTTGCTATCACGTTAAGAGAGTTTAATTATGAATGAATATGATAGGAAAAAACAAATGATTTTTATTTTAGCCAAATTGAAATTAATACAAAAATTTATTCTATCGAGAAATGTAAAATTAATTTTTTCAATAA
This sequence comes from Ceratosolen solmsi marchali, assembly GCF_000503995.2. Classification (NCBI taxonomy): domain Eukaryota; kingdom Metazoa; phylum Arthropoda; class Insecta; order Hymenoptera; family Agaonidae; genus Ceratosolen; species Ceratosolen solmsi. The sequence goes on from NW_011948423.1 coordinate 6,629,070, forward strand.
TATTTCAACAATAACAACTATTAATATGAAATATCAAGCTTATCATCCACAATTTGAAACATTTCACTCATAATTATTAAATATCAATCACAATGAGGTTTAAGAGAATAGAAATATATTTTATGATACAGAACATATACTATTACGTTAATAATAATAATATTATTATTTTAACTTATTATATTATAATAATGGTATAATGTTGTTTTTATTTAAAGGATTCGCATAATGTGAAAGAACCGTAAAATTTTACAAAAAATTGCAATTGGAACAGAATTCTAAATTAAGGTACTATTTTACTATATAAAAAAAGTAAAATATTTATAATCGTCGTTCATTTCACACTTTTAAAAAAATGTTTAGTAAAATGGTATCAGAAAGTATATTCGAGGTTATAGAATGTATAAAAAAAAATCCTATCAAGAACAAATGAAATAAAATTACATTTCTATTTCAGACTATCTATGAATGAAATATACTTAATTTTTTTCAAAAAATTACAAATAACCAAGTTAAGGAGAATGGGATTGTAAATGTCTTTAAAATGAGTTAAAAAATTGTGTAGATAAAAATAAGCAATCCCATTAGAAAGGTTAGAAGCGAGTCCAAGTAAGCGAATAAATGAAATGATAGTAACGATAAGTGTGTGAAAATGATTTAAGAAAAATTTCATAGTAAAAGGTTAAATTGACATTGAAAAGATTGGTTAACCAACTCTATTAATATTGACCAATTCAACTGTTGAAATTAAATTATAATTAAACGGTTGAATGTTAAAAAATCATATATAAATATTTTATAAAAAGTATAAGCGCATAAATAAAAATAAATGTTTATACCTCGGAGAGTGATATTCTTTCTAAGTATGCAAAAATAATGTATAGGAAGAATATATCGACAATGCAATAATTCTATAGCAATAATCGAACAAACAAAAGAATTGAGAGAGAAAGAATGACGGCTAAAGACATAGTATGCGAAAGTTTCCGCGTATGCGTGTGTGAGACTGAGAAAGAGATACAGAGAGAGAGAGAGTGAGAGAGAGAGAGAGAGAGAGAGAGAGAGAGAGAGTGAGAATATGGAAAAGTAAATTCGAAAATGAGAGAAACGAATTAAACGAGAAAGGAAACATCCTGTAATCATATACCGTTAGGGTGTACCCGGGAGGATCAATTTAATTTTTTCCCTTAGAGAGTAGTCAGTTAGAGTTTCTCGCTCTTGTCGCATAAAGGTAATCGAAATATCGGTTGTTAAGATTACTTTTTTATGTTGACACATCTATGTGTTTTAGTCGTAAAATTTCATTAATCTTCATTTATCTTATACATATTTACAAGCTTCTCTATAATTTTTCAATTAAATTAGTTTGACCAAAAAGATAAAAGATTTCTTTCATAAAAATTTAATTGCTCCAATTTTTGAAGCCAGTAATTATGTATGGGTGTGAATTCCAAATAAAAGCCAATATCTGGAGTATTTTAGATATTGCAATACAGAAAACAGTGACTTTTAGCCGTTCAATTTTTACGCTATTCGTATGTATAGTCAGTCATGCAATAATATTTATTAAAATCTAGTATGATGCTGATTACATGTAGATGCACGATTGTATTGTACTATACTATACTATACAAAATTCCGCATTGTGCTGCTTATTATATAGTATTGTTTTCAAAATATAGTCTCCAATTATAATTAATACAATAAATACGTTTTAGAGATATCTTATGTAGCACAATAACACATGATATAATAGTAAAAATAACGTATTATTTATAATAAATTAGAAATGAATTAATAATATAACTTGTAGTTAAAGTTATATAATTTATTATTATTTTTTTCTCAACAAATCTAAACTATTAATTGATTAGATTAAGTTTTGATTTTTAGAAGTTTTTTTTAATAGTCAAATTAAATAAATGAATAAAAAGTTGGATATTAAATTACAAAAAAAAAAAAAAAAAAAAACATGGAAAGAAGTATAGAAATAAATAGATAATGAATTAAAGATTTCAACAAGATGCTTAATAATATAAATAATTGATTTCTATCACAAAGATTGATCGAAAATGCGTGTATTAATAGTAAAATTCAATACTTTTAAATGAATTGTATATAGTAAATATAATAGTAAAAGCAAATATAATCCTTACCACGATAAACAAGAGCACCATATAGTTATTCTAAATTACAGGTGTTACATTCTCAAACAATTAACTAACTATTTGAATATTATTAATCAAATCGCGTAATAACTATACAACTATTTTAAATTCTATTATCATCTAAAACCAATATTTCAATAATATTTAATTATCTATTTATAAAGGAATATAATTTTTAAGACATGTCGACATAAGCAGCTTTTAAACATGCAATTGCAGAATTTCTATGTACTGACTATTGTAATATCGTGTAAGGGATTTTGTATGTTCTTCTTATAAATTTATGCAAAAAAATAACCATAATATATTAGATTACTTTAATTGAATTTATATTTTAAACAACATAAAATAAAACTCTGCATAAAAATTTTATTTTAATCTATGACTCATTTATGAAACTTAATATATTTTAAACAAATTATTAATTGTGACTTCAAAATTTAGGACTTACATAATATTAAGTTATATCCTATTTAACTCCTCAATTAACTGGATTATTTATTTATTATTTCGAAATAAATTAATAATATTCGAAAAAAATTTTTTAAATATTTTAATATTTGTAATAAGCCACCATATTTGATTATATGTTAATCAAATATAATCACTTGAAACACTGATGATCATCTAAATATTATACATCGTTTTGTCATTTGGATATAATATACATTAAACATTAAAAGATTTAATACGAAAGAAGCATAAATCGAGATATATTTACAATTAAAAAAAATAATCTCAAATTATAAAATTCATTAGAATAATTTAATTTTAATTTTCCTTAAATGTTCATTAAAAACCTAGAAAATTGTATTTAAAATGCACAAACAATGAACAAATAAAAGTGTACAAAAATTAATCATAATAAAAAATAATAAAAACATGTCATTTAGAAAATTGTTAATGATAATATTTTTTTAACTCCTGTCAATTATTATAATGCCAAAACATCGAATTAGCTTCACACATATGCGCATAAACATATCATATTATTCAACTCCACTTAAGTATCGATTGGATCAATTTATTTTCAAATCTGGATACTTAGAATTTCAAAATATTTACTTTATGCAGTATTGATATATCACATATGTCAGATACAATAATTATATCAAAGCTCCATATCATTACACCAGATAATATCTGAAATAATTCATTTAACGCCGTTTGTAGGTAAATGACTAAGATTATTTTATAATATACAAAATAAAATTATAACATTAACTATAACATATTCATATTCTTTCAGATAGTTTGTAGATTAGAGAATGGGATAAGAAATAATTCGTGAATGACACACGATTTTTTTTATAATTAAATTGAATTAAATAATTTAATTTAGTTAAATTAATTAATTTTAAATTTAACTTATATGCATAAAATATGGGCATTTTTGTGAATTCAATAAAATACAAATATTTTATTCGGTTTAAAACTTATAAGTAGCATTTATTTTTTTAATACAAAAAAAAAATCAAATGCAATATTAGCTGAAATATATTATATGTTTCTTTTTAATAATAGAGTATCTGAAATTCTGTTTCATCAATGAACAAATATATAAAAAATAATTCTAATTGCTACAATAATTAACTATTCTGCAATTACAATTATAATTGAAATTTTTTATATTACAATACAATAAACAAAATCAGATTTTTAAATATTGATATTTTTCAAGTAATTTTTTAAAAATAATATGCGACTGTGAGTTTAAATATAGAAATATTCATAATGATGGATAATATAGCGTAAAAACTCATGTGCAGAGAGAATTTCATATTTAAATATATAATATTTGGAACTTAAGATCATTTTTTAGCAATGTAATATTAAAGTTAGTTAAATTATCATTATTTAAAACCAATGTTACAGTTGTTGTTTTCATACATATAACGTCTTTGTTGAAATTTTCGAACATAATATAAATTATTTTGTTGTGAAAAAAAAAAAATTAAATAAACATCAATTTTTAATCTATTTGTTACATTATGACCTGGTTATATGGAAGGTCGATCATAATAATTGAATAAATGGCGCATAAAATTTATGATATCAGAAGCTAGCGAATTATATTTTGCATCATAAGGTGAATAGGAAAAATTTGTAGCTTTTGCAGAAAGGAATTTCAATTATTCATATATATATATATATATATATATTAATGACATAATTATATGATAAATGACACATAAAAAAATATTTTCTCTCGAATAAAAATTAATATACGCTCACTTTATTTCTATATTGAAGTTTTTTCTACACCTATACACAAACACACGTGCGCGCGTGCTAACGCATCCGCACAAATTATTTTAAATTAAACCATTTTAGAAAAAAGCGCATCTATTACTTGAGTACGAAATTATTTTACCGGAGATATTATATTCTCTAATTTTTTACATATTTTAATTTATTTTCATACACGTATAAATTCTGTATAATTACCTTTCATTTATAATACAAGACATATATTTTTCATTAATGTAGAAAATTATTCGTTATCAAACTAGTTCAATTCTGCTTTCATTCTAAATATAATGAGTTTAATATTCATATAAATTTCAACTTAAATTTTTAATAATTTACTAATATTAAAAAAACATTTCCTATACTATACTTAGTGTGTTTAATACATGCTAATTTGGTATTATGTTCCTTATGTGCCCTTATGGTATATAAGGCATACAACATATTATATTTGTAAAATTTCCCTCTTCTAAGTCTATTTAAAATTGATGTGTAAGGAAATTATAATATTTAATATAATAATAAATTTATAATGTCATTACAGTTTGAAAATTTATTTAAAACTTCGTATTCATAGAATGTCATAAAATTATATTACAGCTTGTAAATTATTAGGTTTTCGCACTTAATTGTACTGTTAATATAATTTTCAATTTTTCATTATAATTATTCGAGCAAGACAAAGCATATAATATAAATTAAGCTAGTTAATATTTTGTACATTTAATAGACTTGAATTCTTTCCCATCGTATTTTCTACAATTGCATTAGTAATTTAAACTGATGCAGAAAAGGAACTATCAAATTAAAAAAAAAATTTTATATCGCTTGAAATTGTTTATTATATAATTAAATGTTGCTTAAATGATTCCGCTATAAGATTATGTTATTCGATATAATTTTGAATTCGTATTTTTTCATTTCCCTGGGAACTCGATATGAAATGGAGTATAGTCAGACGTTCAAAATGCTTATTAAAATTGTTAACAGTACCTCGCTGAAACAAAATTTATAATCAGGCAATTAGGTGATGAGATTATCACGTCTAGAGACGTAAAGCAAATCAGCAACAACTTACGACTGTATGCTCTACACTAACGACCGTAAAATACGACTACTACGAGTTGACAAATGTTTACGACAGGAAGCTCACGCAAAATCTATGTGCCACGAACCACCTGCAATGAATCAGAAACTCACCCACTCGTTGCCTCAAATGTAATCCAAAATGAGATTGCTTGGTTAGTCCTTTCTAATTTCTTTCTCCGAATTCTCCCCCCCCCCCCGTCCTCACTCACTCGCTCACTCACTCTCTCTCTCACTCTCTCTCTCTCTCTCTCTCTCTCTCTCTCTCTCTCTCTCTCTCTCTCTCCCTCCCT
>NW_011948423.1:6634878-6687891 GCF_000503995.2 Ceratosolen solmsi marchali
GCTCTCTCTCTCTCTCTCTCTCTCTCTCTCTCTCTCTCTCTCTCTCTCTCTCTCTCTCTCTCTCTCTCTCAGTCTGTGTAACTATCTGTATGGTTTACTATAGCCTCTTCGGTCTCTATCATTCCGAGGTCTTATTACATTCTATACTTAAAAATAACTATTATAAATAATAATAACCATCTTTATTGATATTGTTAGTAATAACCGTATTTTTTTTAAACACTGACTGTCTTTCAATTGATCAAAGAAATCATTTTTTGTTAAATTTCGCCTAGATAATTCTAAAATTGTATAATAAAATACAATGAATTATTTAATTTCATTACAAATATTTTCATTTATTTTATTAGATGAATATGGTGACCTATACTGCGGCGATTAATACTATATTAAAAATGAAATTTTATTCTTTAATTGTATAAGAAATGATCACCGCCTTTCAAGTTGTACATCTGTTTAAATCTTACGTTTATACAAATCTCAAACTTTCTAAAAATATATATAAATCTAATAAGTAGAGCAAATAAATGTTCAATATTATTGAAGCATGAAGATAAAAATATTTAAAAAGTATTATTTTTAAATCAACTAGAGTAATGCATTAAGATGGACAATAATGGGCCATTAAGTTCATGACACTCGTTACATTAGTTTATAAATCAGTGAAATTATTTGAAAGTTCTTATAATAAAGTGTCGAATTAAAGATAAACGTTTAATTTCTATTAATAAAATTTAATGCAAAGACACCCTTCGTTTTTTCCTACTATTGACAATTATTTTCATAAATGAATTCTTATAAAATTTTCTTTATAAATTCTATTATATATTTATAGCATATAATATTTGTCAACAGATTTGAAACAATTTATTGCAAAATGAAATTATTGAATACTTAAGATAGAACTTAATATAATAATAATATGACTGAAAATATTGAGTTAATCTTATATGAAATTAAAAAATTTGTAGGAATAATTTTTCTTACATTAAAATAAATCTTTTTTTAACTTTTATAATAAAATTAATTTAGCGATAAAATAGATTTTGTACTAAACAAATATTTTCAATTTATTAAATTAATTAATCAAAAGTTAAATAACGATATTATATTTTATTTAACATTGTTATGTGCCACATCCTATATTAAAAATTTTGTAATGTGCACTGACAACATAAATCTTTGGTTACGTAAGTTAGACCAAAATGTCTACGCAACATGTATTTTGAAATTGAACTTCATTATCTATTCGAATTTAAAGTATCAATCATTCACGATGATTATTAAATTAGTTCAAGGTAATTTAAAATATTTGACAAATAATGTCAATATTTCACTTTTTCATAAACATTGACGATTTTATGAGATTATTTCTCGTTGAGCGGATGTTGATATTGAAGTCGACATTTAAACATTGTGATTATCAGACGCATGAATAAAAAGATTATTTCTTTTCATTCTTAAACGACAGTAAAGTACTTTCCAAAGTTATAAGGAGAAGTAAATTCTGGTCTCCCTACCTATACGAAGTTGTTCAGTTGAAAGGAGAACAAAATAAATCCCGTTGAACGCTAGAGCACACCAAGAGCTTAACTTGTGGAAGTTCACTTCTAACACTTCTTTCGTTAGTTCTTGTCATCATGATCAGCATAAATCATAAGCACAAGAAGGTAGCTTTATATACTTCAATTTATGAGCTACAAACGAAAATATCTTTTGATACAATACTGATGCTTATCAGACAACTGCAGAGTTTGGAAAAATTATAATTTATTCAAAATTTGTAAACAACCAGTATTAAATTTACTTAAACATTTAGCTCATTGCTTCCAGTGTGTCTAATATACTTTATGTAATTGCTCACCTATTATACACACATAATATACACTATGTAAAGATATTATAGAAGATGGGTATTTATATATATATATATATATATATATATATATATATATATACATATTAAGTTTTTTTATAAATTATTCCACATGTTTATTAAATTAAATGATAACTATATGTTTAATGTAATATTTTCTGATTAAAATTCAAATAAAAGGAAATAAATTATTCGGTATTTAAATTTGACAATTATATTTTTTAAATATCAATGTTTAAGTAGTAATAAATTTTATTATTTTGTTAAAAATTGTAAGTCTATTTACATAATTTAAAAAAGCACTGTTAAAATTGAAAAATAATCCTTACCTCCCATATATTTAATATCATACTTGTACCACAGTAAGGTTATTATAATTTTTAATGTAATTCTTATTGATCATTCCCATTTGTTTTAAAGATTTGCAAATATCTCAAAAGATCGATATTATTCAAGTAATCAAATTTCAAGTCTTTTATGTTTGAAATTCAAAATTTCTCTTTCTATTAGATAAATTAATATCGTAGTGTAATCTCAGAGTTAAATATACATCGGAAAAATTATTTTAAATTGCATTTGTTATAATTTTTAATTTTTATTTAGAACTTATCGATTATTTGTCGATAAAAATATTCAAACGTCATAACAAATCGAAAGATTTTCTTTTATATCCTATTTTACATTTGAAACTATAAGTAATATTTATTATTTATTGAGAATTCTCAAAAATGCACATTGTATTTTATAAAAAAAAAAGTGGTAATAGATTAATCATTTAATTAGATTTTACTAATGGAGTTATAATAATTAGAATCAATGACATGATTTAAATAAATAAATTTTTTTATATTAGCACTTAAGAAATTGAGTCTAGGGTAATACATTTTTATAATAATCAAACTTTTATAATGGAAATGAATTAAAGTTTATCTTGTTAAATAATTTGCATATATTCTATATTATTTAGTCCTCGGACATTATAGCAGATACATAAAAGATATTTTATCATTAAAAAGATACAATCCGACGACAAATACATGCAACTGACTCAACAGACATTGCTTGTTCTTAGTTTCATCATTATGTTTTAAAAATTTTAAATATTTAGTTTTTTTAATCATAGAATTGCATTGCTTTAAAATAAAATATGATAAACATACTTGTTCAGTTATTGTAATTACAGATGCAGAAAGTTTAAATGCTGAAAAATGATTAAATTTTCTCTACGCAAAGAATATTTATGGCATAAATTATATAATTTTATAAAATAATTCTTACATAATTATTAAAATTTGATAATATAATAAATACATAATGAATATAATTCAATAATATAATTCAATAATAATTAATACTATGGGTAGAATAAAAAAAAAATTGATACTAATCCTTCATTGTATACAAATAAAATAAAATCATATATTAATTATTCGTTCACATCTGAATAAAAATATACATTATATATAATATAGAATTTTAATGAATTAATAGTCAAATCAAGTGCATATAAATTTTCACTTTCATTTTCCGTAATTTATAATATTCCATAAAATAATAGCTATACAAAAATTAATACAATAGGCATATTATCCAATATTCTGAACTTATAAGACTTTAATTTTTAAAATATTAACAATATTATCTGAATATAGAAATTTTACATTTTCATCACACATATTCATAAATTCAAATAGATTATAATATAGTCTATGCAAGTGTTCATCACCGTGACATGTTTATTAGAAATACAATACATATTACAGAATAAATTGTAAATAACAAAATATTTCATTCTTTATCTTTGTATGATTTTATTTTTCTAAAGAATGTATGAAAGATGCAGTATAAACTAGTATATTCGATGTACTCTTCAATGTCAAAAAAATTTAATTTAAACTTTCTTTTGTAGAAGTAGAAGGAAAATCTGTGCTTTTGAATACAAGTAATGTAGGAACAAAACATTAAACAGTAGTATTTATTTGCACAATGCACTGTGTCGTATATAAATCAACGTTTTTACACAATTCTCGGGCACGACTAAATTCCAATATAAACACGTAATTTTACACATAAATAAAATAGCCGTTTAAAGGGTTTAGGTATTTTAAGAATAGATTTTTGTCCAGTGCCTCGGTATAAATTACGTTAAAACATCGAACAACATTATCAATGATAAATGAATGATTAAGCTCACGAAAGATTTACTGTAGAGAAAATGAAATTTCGGTCATCAAACCCTACCGATAATTCACACCGACAAAATGGTTTTCAAACAACGGCCTATAACTAGAAATAATACATGACAGAAATAACCGGGAAACTCTTTGGTCGTGACTTATGCGCCCGTTGCATTCTGTACTTATAAAGCCAAATACCTGCCAAATGATAAATTAGAATTTGTCGCGCGAACAAAAGCTACGGAATATCAAAGTGATTACAGTCGATTTATTTGACATTACAGAGGCTGATCTACCTGTCGAGAGGTCGTTCAGCCCGGAAGCCCAGGCCACGAGGTAGAGTGCGGGAATGACGAGAGCGAGCATTGCGATGTGGATGGCGCGCCTACGTTGACTGGCATCCGCCGGCGTGGCGAACCATCGCCGAACCGCACATTCTCTTTCCACCCCCTCGCGGGATTTTGCCGCCAGTGGCGACGCGCACGCGCACTACGGCACTGTAAATTTTATTTGCCGAGGGGGCGAAGCGTGGACAACAGGCTGGGAATAATGGGTAATACACATGCTTATTACTTTGTTTGCCGAGGGATCGAAAAACCTTTTTAGGACGACGAAAGATCTCGTAGCGTTTCCATTGGTTGTTTGTTGCGTAAAATATAATAAAAGCAGGAAAATCATGGATCGTAATGGGTCTGCTATTGAAAGGTGTAATAATCACGAAATATGTAAGATGTCATGCAATGTATATTTTAAATATACTAAGACTCATATTAACTTAATTACAACTGGCAATTCACTATCTATTACTAAGTATTGCTGTAGAATCCTTTGAACAACTTTTAAAACTTTAAAGAATTCACTTGCATTTTATACAAGAAAATATAAAAATATATATATATATATATATATATATATAATATTAAGTGTATTACAGTAAGGAAAGCCCCGTTTTGCCTTATTATTCCTATAAATGGAACATCTTAATTAATTAATGGAAATGTGCACTGAGATTGGTAGAAATTTTTCTTAGCATGTTTCATGGATTAAAATGACAGCGGAATAAAATACTTTAAAATACTCTATTGAGTCAATGTTTCTTAAAAGCATCGATACATTACACATAATTCAATCTCAAATAAGAGTCTTTCAGAATTCATTTAATAACATTGTTGAAAAAATAAATAATATAATATATTTCTTCGCAACATAAACTAGATATAATGTTAACAGTATATTGTGATGAATTCCTGTTTTTTATTTACAATAAAATTTCCGATTAATGTAATGTTAGTCTGTGAAAGATAAAAAATTTTCACCAAAATTATTTACAAATAAAAACCTTGATTCTCTTGAATATCAATTATGTTGTTCAATTATTATAATTTTAATCCATTATATAAAAATCATAAGAGGAAGACTGATTAAAAATATAAAATAAAATTCATTAATAAAACAGATTTGGCCTGTACTTTAAGATTATAGCTTAATGTATAGCCATACGAAAATAAAACTGCATGCTCCATAATTTTCTCAAAAAGAATTATTTTCAAGCCTGAATAAAATCATGCAATAAATTGTCATGAAATATCTTATCTGCTACTTAGCAAGGTACTATAGCAATTAATTATAAATTTACTTTAAATTAGAAAAATATGTCTTAAAAAGTAGAGTAGAAAATTATTTATTTTAAATAGAAATAAATAAAGAAAAATACAATTCAATGATGAAAAATGCAATAGTTTATCGATATGTGCCTGTTTTCAATTATTGGTAATTAATTATCTTGCAAAAATTAAAAATTTTCTTATATCCTTGTTAATAATTATTGCAATTAGGCTACTCTTATACCTACATTTCTATACGGAAATAACAAGAAATAGGGGCTCAAATGAAAAAATTATAAATTATTGTTATTATTCTAAACGTATTATAAATAAAAAATAAAATACAATTACTTTATTAAAATGCGCAATAATCCGATAAGAAATTTTTCGAATATTAATTTTTTTTATTCAAATTTAATCTTCATTCTTAAAATTATAATTATTATTTTAAATTAATACTTTTCACCGTCTGTAGTTAGAAATTGAATTTTTCAATATTACGTACAATATATATATATATATATATATATATATATATATATATATATATATATATAACGAAAAAAAAAAACATTTTTTCACAAAATGTGATGCATTGTGCTCAGCATGTACATAATTACATACCTATTAGATTCAAATGTAATATAATATATAATGCATATTAATATTTATGAAATACCGATAGTTGTAAAATTAGAATAAAAATAGGTAGGGGAAAGTACATAGTACAGAATGGCAGCTGTAAAAAGAGAGGTGTGAAAAGCTTTTAAATTACACTAACCACGAACAGTATACTTATAACTTAATACACACGTACACATAATCCATAGAATGTACTTCCTCTTGAACGTTGGCACGCAAACGCGCGTAAGCACATGAAATATTCAAACGCGTTGACGGTGGCGGTGTAACATATGTGTACAGATAACCATCGAGTGTGTGCTTTCCCAAATTTTTGTAATAAGAAATGTATCTTATGCTGATGCCCATTTCGTGACTTGGTTAATTTGATTAATTTTCTTGGTCAATATGACGATACCTTTCATTTTATTGTTTTATCGATCATAAGATATTTTCAGTTCTTCTATTAAGAATGATGAGCATGTTGAATTGCAAATGGCTTTTGTGTTAAAAGTATAATGATCATCATATAATTGATTTAATTCATCAACAGACGTCAATGCTTCAAGTAATAAAGTAATAAAAGATAATATTTTAGTTACTTTTGAATCTAAAAGATAAGAAACCTTTTCGAAGTGGAACACCAAATTGATAAAATATATAAAATGAAACTATGCATTATTCATTCAAATATATGATTCTTTGTTGAATTTTTTTTCTTTTCTTTTTTTTCTTTTTTTTTTGTATATATAATATTTGAAATATTTAATTCAATGTTTTAAATTAATTTGCACGTATTATTACTATAAATTTCAGCACAACAACTGATCAACAAATGAACAAATTTCAAGATATGTAAAATTAAAAAAAAATGTTAATATATTGGCATTTGAAGGTGATGGATGTATGGTTTAAAACTTTTAGATATAATATCATCATGATATTACAATAAGATGATAACCAGATAAATAAAATAACCAAGATAACAAAATAAGATAATAAATTATTTTTAATGAAGCAGTTTATGGTGATATTTCTTATGTTCTGATACTTCTACCAAAAAAATAATCAAATTTCTTAGAAAACAATTAATCCTCATTTAATATATTTAAAGGTCTAAGTTATACATTATTATTCCCTAATGAGATCGGAAACACCATTGAGCATAGTTTTTAAGTTTTTAAGATTTTATATATTTATAGCGTATTAAGTAAACCAAATTGTAATTCAACAATTTGCAAGTATAATATATTTTTAATAGCAATGTGCTGAAAATAACGTATAAGCACCGTAACAGAATACAGAGTTTTCGTTATTGAAATTGTAAAATAAACTAACCAAAATATAATAATAATAAAAATAAAAACTGGATTAAGTTCAAACTTTATTTTGAAATTTTTCTTTATTTTATTTATAATTTTATTCGGTATTTTTTACATATTAAAACAAAACTTATCAATACAGCAATAATGTTAGAAATTCTTCCATAAATAAAATTTAAAAATAAAAATTAATTTTGTAATTTTCTATTTAAGAGGAACTAAATAAAGTGTCATTTATATTTGTTGAAAAAGATATTCAAACATTTATATGTATACATCCTATTTCTTTGGTATACTATTTCCGTCGAGTTAATTGGGTTGTTGAAGGACGAAGAATAAGGTTTGCGTTTAAACAACTCGACATAGTTCTACACACATATATATATATATATATATATATATATGGAATACAAGGTAAATTTAATATTTTTGACAATACATAATATATGGAGGAGTTTTTTTCTCTCTATTATTCTAAAAAAAAAAAGAACTAATAAATTTACTCATACTCTAGAATAATAATAGTAAAATCAATGTTAATAAACTTATTATTTTTCAATAATGAAAAATCAGACGGTTGTAATTTAATTTTAATAGATCAAACGTTAATGTAATTAGCAATTCTTATGTGATAAAAATTCTTCTTACAATATATATTTATTTATTGGCTTTGCTTTATAAGCTCGATAGCATTAAAGTTATTATACCGTTTTTATTACAAAAGGAATATATTTTTATGAAATTAGTATGAAGCTAACATGTATAAAGTAACGCATTAATGATAATATAAATGGCGTTGAATGGAATGAAATAAGGCTAATTAATATATTGTCTTTTACTATTATATTATTGACTAAAGGAATTTCTATGATGAAAAGATCCATCCTTTTACCTTTCGTTATAGAACCTGGACTTGGAAGTTCACAGCTCTGGGATTAAGGGATGCATTAGTTCCAGATAGCTTTTCCATCAGACGAAGTTATATGCTGAGAACGTACTTTCACCGAAATGATCACCTTTAAAATATTCAATTAGATGGCCATTCGGCAAATCTCTTGAGAATCGCTCGCGCGGAAAAAGATGGATCAGTTTAAGACACTGTGCGATCAAGTGGTAACACTTTCTACCTAAAAAGTAGTATGAATTTCCTGAATTCCATCTTTATTTCCTTCCTTTAAGACATTCAATTTTCTCATAAAGATAAAAAAAAATATTAAAATTAAAATTGTGAGGAACTACTATCCTAATTCAATTAGACATAAACTGTTTCGTAATATATTTTTAATTTGTAAATTAATTATAAAGTATGTGTCATAAAGTACTTCAAATTAAATTAATTAGTACCATAATTATCTATCACATAAATTTTAATTTAATTCTTTTACGAATTCATAAAATATTATACATTGAGATGAGTTCAGATTGAAAAACAAATATTAAGGTTATTAATTATCTACGATTTTATGAATTTTCAGATCATTTCGTAATAATAACTTCATAGTCAGTTCACATCTACTTATTCTCTGTTCATAAAAATATTACACTTATTTATGTAATAAATTATCATGGTAATTCTCGGTACTAACGATTAAAAGTGAAAATAATTACTTTTATTCAATCAATCAAAAATTTTATGACGGCATATTACACCTTTATAATAAACTATTATGCTTTCCGATCTAATATGGTTTACCGAATACTAAAGAATATAATAAAAAACATTGTTGATATACATGAAATTTAAATTAAGCTATTCAGAATAATTTAAAAATATTAAAGCCTTAATCCAATTTCAGATTTATTTAGCGCAACCAAATGAATTATTAATATCCCATGGTTCTTCCATTAAAAAGAATTTAATAATCAATTACATATGTCGCATATATATTTATTATATTTGAAAATTTTCAATTATCATATATAATAAGAGTTTAGCATCATATTATGTCTTTTTTTATCATTAGCCTAATATTCCTATAATATCAATAAGTTAATGCACAAGATGTGCATTTAAATGTAATTTATATTATAGCAAATATTATAATATTAATTTGCAAAAAACATACTAATGTAGTCATTTTCATGTATATTATTTTATTTCGCAATACTTATCACCTATATATTAGCATCCCTTGTCAGATAATATACAATTAATAAATAAAAACTTTCAATTCTTATTTTTAATTGATAATGTTCGGAAAATAATCCCACAATTTGACTAGTCAGCCAAACGTGCAATAATTAACGTAGAACAATAAAACCCACTAGATGTTATGTGGGGTTGCCGGGCAAGTAAAGGGTGAATGCACTGATTAATAATTAACACATGTCTTTATTATTTCTATTTATTTGAATTGATTTACAAAAGGGTGAATTACAGACGAACTTTATATTTCTTGATAATCTTGTGGTGTTGAAATATATTTACTATGAATGAAGCAGGTTATAATCTATTGAATATTATCGCTAAGAGGTTATCATGATTGTAGTGCTCTGATCGAACACTGGAATGCTATTGTGTTTATCTTAATACGTGTGTAGTTGCCTTTAAATATCGGTCGTAAGAGAGCCGAGATGGAGGTTATGCGAAGCTGTGCGCCATCTGTGGCGGGAACAACTTGCAGTTGGAGGGATTGAGAAGCCAATGTGGCATTTATAGCTGGTCTTGTTCAAGAGTATGTCCGGGAAGCTTCCGTAGTTGGACTTTATCCGTCCGTCTTCTACATAAGCCGAGAAATCAAGAATGAGTACTAGCTGTAAGGACTTACTTGCAGTGTATCGTGATTTTCCAGTCTCTCTTCGATGGCTTGTTATTACGTTCCCTTGCAATGTTGCAACCCTTCAGTTCTTCCTTGTCTCCAAGTGAGACCACAAGTGGTCAGGTCCCACGCAATCCAGTCTTGATGAGATCAATTCAACTGTACACTAATTCACAATAGTGGAAAGAACTTATTATTAAAACTCAGCTAGCTAAACGACTCATCTCTCCGGTCCTCCTCCGTGAGAGTTGGTCGTGACTTATCCTTCACTGTAAGAAGTATTTGGAAAGAGTAAGTGAGGGTACATTACGTAGTCCCTTCTTAAAATGATTCACTGATCCCGCTCCACTTGGGATCCCTTCTTCCTTTATTAATTAACCAATCAGTGGTTGATCTTGGGTCGCACAATAGATTATGCACGCCTTCATTTCCACTTCCTTCCGGGCTCAGTTCCGAATTTGCTAATTGGGAAAGTGTCGGAAGGTGGCGAGCCTTTTCCATTGGTCACCTCTCTTTGGTTGCCTCATCCCTCTCTGGGACTTGGCTAGAAGAAGGGTCCGCTTGGGCGTGGTCAATTTTCCAATACGATCGACCAGATGTGGCATAGCCAAGAACAATGCAAGCATTGTCTTAAAGGCCGAGTGCGCACGTATGGTCATTGCATGTGTAGTACGTATGGGTTTTCGGTTGCAGTAAATATTTGTACTCAATGCTTCACGCATATCTGATATTCGTTTCGAATCTACTTTGGGGTTCTCCCGGCAGTAAACCCATTAGGTTCTACTGCACTGGGAGTATGAGCACGTTCCGCTAGAGTTTTCCAGATGTTTTATGACACTAGTACAAATAATTATGAGCAGGAAAGTTTTGAAGTCTTAAATACAATTTTCATGACATTACTTGTCAGATATTTTATTGCCTTATTAAACGGAGTCTCTTATTCTCAAGCAGATAAATAATTTGTAATTTTATAAACCAAACATATGTATAAATTAAAAATACAAAATACATTTTTAAAACTAATAATATAACATTATTAGTATGTTTCAAGTTATATTTTTAAATTTCTTCATTGTGCCGGCTGCATATTGTTGACTTACGAAATTCAGACATTATAATGCATTGAAAATAAAACATAATAATATAGCCTCGATGTATCATTTATTAATATTCAACTGTTTTGCTCAGTAAATTACAGACAAAACTTACGAATATCCATTACTGTATTTCGTTATTATTTTAAATAATAATATTATTTATATCCCTTCTGCCTTAACGTTTAATAACGAGTAATTTTTCCTAATTCAAACTGACACTCTAAATCGATCTTTTAACTTGAAATTCTTCATAATTCCGGTAATCATTAGAAATATCTTACCGAGAATTGAAATATTTTGTACAGTCCATTAAATATCTCTTTCGCACAAAGAAATGCAATGGACTACATCTCAAGAACTCGACTACATGTCTTGGTACATGAAATTACGTTTTGACAAAAAAAAAAAAAAAAAAAAAAAGAAACTAAATGAGGCAGACCGTATGAATGAAAATGAGTTTGATTCGTAGAATTATAGGGAGGCTCTGGTAGAGGGGTTGAGCGGGCATTCTCACAAATTTCTTGAGCGATCAATGATGAGAGACGTGCGGCGTTACTACCCTTCGCTTATGCCATAGATCGATTTCAATTTACCCTCGTTAAGCGCGGTGCACGCACTCCGCGGCTAACGAGCTTTCGAAAGTCGTAGATAGTCGACAAGTCGGCCTCTGCACTCTGTACCTACGTACACATTTTCATGTTTATATAAGGTATTCGTATGTGTCGGGGTGTGTTGATGTTTATTTGTGAAGGCACGTATGCATGCATTTGTTTGTGTTCGACTTACACATATGCTGTCTTAAATACAAATAGGTATGTAAACTAAAACTGTGTGGAGGAGCTTAAACTGCCAAGCTTTGGTGAAATACTTGTGATCGAACTCGTTTCATCAAGTTTTTCAAGCCATCCTGACTAACCTCGCATTTCATCGTTAAATGAAAAGGCCCTAGAGGCAATTATTTTTTATTATCCACGAGCCCTCTTCATATGTCTATATTAAAGCCTCATTAATGAAAGTAATAATATAATTCTAAATAATATATTTGATTTAAATTTTTCAACAACTTTTTTGTAGACAGTATGTAATATGTTACATACATGTGCTATTAATATTATATTTTACGAACTTATGACTATTTACATTGGAATAGTTTGCATTGTAAACTATTATTTGTATACTCATTTCTTACATATGCTTAAGTCAATAAAATTTGTTAACTTACATTTTTTATAAATATATTTATTAAATATTTTACGTTAATGATTTACTTATCCCAAGCAATTTCAATAACACATTTGATCTTTACGTTAATAATGAATTTTAAATATTTTTTTATATAATATATTATATTACAGTCTTGTAATAAAAATTTAAATCAAAATTTAAGAACTTCGTAAGCCTAATATTTCTTTATTTTTCTTTTTATTCCAGGCGTAATTCAAAAGCAACAACAAGATCGATTTTAATCTATTGTGGCTTATTTCTTTCTTAAATACGCTCTCTGTAAATTTACTCATTTAAAATTTCCATTTACTGCATTAATTCTCTTATTTAATATTCCGTTTTATAATGTACAAATTTCATATAAAAATGGAGTAAGGAAGACGAAATCTTGAACTACCAATTCGTATAATCTGTTTACAAAGGGATTTAGTGAATTTAAAGTTAAAACTTAATAAACTTAGTTAAAACGGTTAATAGTCGTTAACGATATGCTCATATTAAAATGATAATTTAATTGGTCGAATTTTGTGTTATATGATTTTGAAAAATAATTGAGATACTCTTCAATTTCTAATTATAAATAATATATAATTTTGGGTAAAATTTTCGTAAGTTTCTTTTTTTAATTTAATTGCAATAATAGTCCACACTTTTTCATCCATTTAATCATAATTTTCGTTAGCACCGAGATTAAAAATTTCTGACTCGTAAAACATAGACCGATATGTTAATAATGTAAATAATAAATAATTTGAGCAAAATTTTGAGAAGGAAGCAATAACCTATATAATAACATAATACGTCAAACAAGTATAACTGAGAATAAAAATAGCTAAGGCTCTAACATACCAAAAGTCGTAAATGGTTTGTAAAAGTTTTGTTTGTTACTCAAAACAAGCTCATAAAATTCCTTTTATTCCTTTAGAATAAGGCTCTATCCAATAATTCCCCCCCCCCCAGTTGTACGAGCGAAAGAATAGAAATGAACGGCTATTCTATATGTGTAAACGTTTTCTGTTCGTTCGCGAAAGAAAGAAAGTGCACGCAAAGCCAGAATGAAAAACGAAATGAATAGTGCTGAGAAGCAGAAAGAAAGAGGGGACGGTGAAAAGTTAGGGTAGAGGGTTAACACATCGAGGCATGTGTATATAAAACAGACCCGACCTCACTCAAAATTACAGTATTTTGTGGCAGTGAAGCATCACAAAAAGCTGTGCGAAGTCCGTCGAGTCGCGAGCGCATATAAGAGGATCCGCTTTTGTAACGAAAGCGCGATTCTAAAAAATCGAGGAGAGAAAATTATAGACTTGTAGGCATTCCGCGCCTACTCCTCGAGACGAACTGATTCCACGAGCCTTCACATCACGTTTCGAGCTTTCGTCAGAAAGCTGTCGCTGCCGCCACCGCCGGCGTCGACGTCGCGTGCTGAAAGGGAGTCCCGATCGTTACTTACGCCAACCTACCAAAAACCTTCAAGTACCCTTTTTGCAATTCATACACGTTATAAAATAAAAAGAAAAAGAAAAGGAACACTCTCCTATGGAATAAATTGCAGCTGAAGCCATATGAAGAGCGGAAAATTCGCCTAGCCAACGTACCTATTACTATAATCAGCAATCACGAGATAAATTTCATGACCATTAGCTTGCGTATAATCAAATTCGAAAGTCTATATTCTCCGGTTTCTTTTCTATTATGATGATACATGAATAAAGAATGAAGTGAAGATGATTTTGAAAATCAATTCTAGTTTAAGGCAAATTCTTTTAAATCCTCGACAGATTTCGTGCAGAGCGAAGTTAAGTATTCAAATACGAAAAGATACGTACATATCTGTGAACATCATAAACCATTTCTGATTAACCAGTTAGGATAATCATAGTCGATAAGCTTTCATTTAAGTTCCTTCATAAGAACAGGTGAATATTCATAGATTTAAACTGTCAGTGTTAGACATTTTGAATTTTGTTAAGACCTCTCAGAATTCTTCATCTTATCTTTTGAAAATATATTGCTATAGATCTACGTAAAATACTTAAAAATTACAAGCTTTACTCGCAATATTATTAATAACATTATAATTGTATTCAACATTTTAATAAATAATAGATAATTAATTTATTTTTTATAGTTATATATTTTTGTCCTCGAATCAAGCTCAAATAGTTCAGAGTTATTAATCATTTAATAAGTTTAAAACAATAATATATATTTATGATAACAATTATAAATATATAAACACGTTTCCATTTAATTTGTTAAAATTTATTACAAAGTATGTGCTTATTACATATTTTACATTAAAATCTTATTTTAAATTATCATCAAATAAAAGATAACATTACTAATATAATTAGAAATAGAACGAAATAATTTCAAATTTTTATGATTATTGTATTATAAATAATTTAACCAATTTTAGCTTGTATAGAATATATAAAATATATAATACAAATAAATTTTATAATATTATACGCGTGTGTACACATATATGTTAGATTTATTTGACATATCAAATAAATTATAACTTTCTTAAGAATAATAAATTATTCCTGAAAATAAATTTAACCAAATGTTTACTGTTTATCTTTCGTAATGTAGTATACAAATGAAATGTATACTTAAAATATTTGAACAAATGAACGTTTCGTTCGGTTTACTTAGTTCAAAAAATATAATCTATTAAATAAACGTTCTACTATAGCCGATGTCCAGTAAAAAATATATTATTATGTAAATTAGTCACACTCATAATAATTTTAGCTGAAATGTATCATAACAGAGGAGGAAATAATAGTAATGCAAATAATTTTACAAATAAATATTAAAAAATTAATGACATTATAATAAGAAAATGTATATTAAAAAGACAGGAAATCCGAAGTATTTTTTAAAGATGACATAGAGATAAAATATTTTACAATTCAATTTGACATGGATTTCTAATTCGCAGACGAATTAATAAATAAATTAATTAATATAGCAATGATTTAAAAATGAGTGTCTACATGTGGAAAATTCATTGAAAAAGAAATTAATGATTTTCTGAAACAGGTAAATTATTAAAGACAAGAATTATGAAATATTCCATTTAATGAAATTTTATAATTATACTTTAATGAAAATAAATATCAAATACCATTTCTAAAATGAAAAACAATAACGCAAATTAAATTAATAGTCAGTGACTAATAAATCATGTAAATTAATTATTGATTTTTGTACTAAGCTTATTTCCAAGGTAGATTTTTTCCAAAATATAAAATATTAACTTATTCGTTACGAATAAATAAAAGTAAATGTTCTTATAATAGAATGCCTAATTGTAGCCTGAAAAAAATACATCAATAAAAAATTATGAACTAGTGAGTATGGTGTACTATTTCAAGTGAAGAATTAATTTAATTTGAAATTTCATTTATTATGTATGATAGTCTCATTGACAAAATATTAAATTAAGATGAAATGGGAAGGGATGACCTCTAATCGGGAACGTATTTGAATCCGGACATCCATTATCTATTTTTAGTTGCACGTAATTATATTATTTACTTTAAATTCAATTTTAGAATCAATTTCTGGATATCATATGTAATGATACATGTGAATGTCTAAGCGATGGAATATATTAATTATTTATACTATCAATCATTAGCTGTAACCATGTTTAATGTAAAAGTTGAATTCAACATAAAAAGTTAATTCAATTTAAATTATAACAATCTCTTCATTTAATATTACGAAATCATAATACAGATATATAAGAAAATTTTGAATATGATATTTAAATATAAATTAAAATTAAATGCTTTGTTATTTTAAAAAGTTAATTCAAACTAATTATAAAAAGGTTTGTTATTGTTAATATTATTATGTGTAATCTATGAAACTTTTATTTACCGAAAATGTTAAATATATTAAAAATGAAGTTGTTAACTTCAAATTCGAGCCCGTGATTACTGTGTATATTAATATAAATAATTATCTAACATTTTAGATAACATAAACACGATAATAATTTTAATGAAATAATGAATTGTATTGGCTGGTTTTCTATACGAACTTACGATACGATTCACTTACTTGTGGGTCACTTAATGTATAATTTGAAAGTAAACAATTCACTTTTACTATTTCCAGCAGCTGAATAAATTTATTTAAATTTTCAAAACGTAATGTCTTTTATGATATAACAGCTGCTATTTAAAATTCAATTAATATAATATAATACGAGTCGCGATTATCAAATATTTAAAACTGTTACATAAGAATGTAGACATAAGTCACGTTGCTTCAAAAATAAATCTTTAAAAATAAAGAATTATTTAATCATGTGTAGCAAATAAATATATAAAATGTTTAATTTCCACTAATTACAAATAAAAACAACAATTATTTATTTACTTTCGTATAGTTTTTCATATTTCAACAATGTTTTAATGCCTAAAAATTAACAAAAATTTGATAAATTACAAGGATTTTTCAAAACATATTTTATTAGAAATAGATAATTTAAAATAATTGTATAAAT
Organism: Ceratosolen solmsi marchali; assembly: GCF_000503995.2. NCBI lineage: Eukaryota > Metazoa > Arthropoda > Insecta > Hymenoptera > Agaonidae > Ceratosolen > Ceratosolen solmsi. The sequence goes on from NW_011948423.1 coordinate 6,652,090, forward strand.
TGATTATTGTATAGCAGCGATAAATCTTTGAACTAATTATGTAAATCAATACAAATGGATTAGCCATACAATTGCCTCGATTACCTATCAATAATTTAGATTATTTTAAAATAAAATAGTTTCTGAATTAATTATTCGTAATTTGCGATTTATTACATTATATGCTTTATACGTTTTTTGTTTTTTATTTTTTTTTTTTTGAAATTCAGTTAATTAATAAAAATTGCTATTGTAATCTGATTTATAACTATAAAATTAACATTGTAATCTGAAAGATAATGGGAATCATAATTACAACTACATTCGAAAATAAATTTATGTCTTAAAACATCGGTATAAAAATGTTGAAAATAACTCTTCTTACTATCAGTATACATATATTCTAAGTTGGAGAAACATTGAATATAATAACTATTCGATTTATTTCAAATTCACAAAATTACGTTAAAATCTTCTCTTGTTTTGGAAAACATCTTCAATCTGAAAACTTTACAAAAGAACCTGTCGTATTTTATACAATGAGCGTATTTTTATTAGAATAATTTAGCTTTCAAGAAATAATAAAATTCTCATAAAATCATACAAATTACAAACATTTTCCCAATTTAGCAATTTTTACAATAAAATTGTAACAGTGTTATACGCGCGCGCATGTGCACACGCACAATGTACATACTTTCAAATAATATCCATAGGATCGATCGATTTGCTCGATTAATTGCAGCTCATGGACGTCGGGGGTTACTACATGAGGGAATAATGCCCAACAAGAAAGACGTGGCACTGGTCGCAGACCCGGACTGCTTTTGCTCCTGAATTCGGCAGTGAAGTCATGTTGTCGCTACACGCGTGACAAAAGATGCTGCCGCAGTTTCGACAATGATGCTAAAAAAGAAAATTCAAATTACATCTTCGTCATCCGTCGTGTTATACTACTCGATACTCTAGTGCGTATGATTATCAAATAACGTAAAATGCCTCATCACGTTTTATATATTATACATTCGTAATTATAGCGATTGTCAATCGTAACATTTTAATTGAAAAAACTTAAAAAGTCGTTTTTCTTCTTTTTTTTTTCTTTTTTCTTTTTTTTTTAATGGAGCTAATTAATTTAATTAAGACGGTAAAAGAGGAGAGCGATGCTATTGACATGGTATTATCTTATTAATAATAGAGCGTAATAAAAATTGTATAAATCTTCATAGCAGTGCAAATAATAAGGTTGAGATCCTGGCACTAATGGACTGTGCAAAAAATACACCTAAATCTAAAACTGCCAAATGAAAGATATTTGGAAAATGAGGATAACGAACCTCGACATTTTTATAATTAAGAGGACTAAGAATCGGACTAAGTATGCGTCAGTGTACAATATTCATTCGCTGTCGTGACAACAACAAATACATTGCTACTTTGAACATTATCGCAATTTTGTTAAACTCATTTAAACTACAAAGAATGACGACATTTAAACAACGTAGCTATTGGTGAAGATTAATCTAGAGACTCGATTATAGTATAGAGACGGATAGTAAAAATAACTTGTAAATTTCTACTTGGCTCTCAGTAATCTAAAAATAATATCAAATATAATTTCTCCTTCCTACTAAGGCGTCGGACTCGAGAACGGAATAAATTGCAAGGATCTAATGAAACATCAGGGCGTAATAATACCAGAGAAGAAGTGCAGAGTAGCATGCCAAGAAAAAGGTCATTTCGGGGCTCGATAAGATTAACCAAAGCTTTCCGGTCAGCGCGCACCATATACTTTGGTATCCTTGTCGCGAAAAGACAAGCTTCAACTTCAATTTCAGAAGAGCCCTGACATCCTCCTGCATAGGTTTGCATGGCATAGAAAGCACCTCCGCACAAAGCTTCGCCCCATGCCCAAACAACAATCCCTGGCTACGCCAACCTGCACGAGGTGGCCGATATTAAACACTATGGTAATCTCACATAATCAATTGCGAAGGAATAAAAGAAGAAGAAAACAAGAAGAAAAACGTAACGACTAGGGATATTTCCAAGGAGTTTGCCTTGTTATTATGCAATAACTTATTCGCTTGGTTCACGTACACTTTTAACCCCGCGGCCCCGACAACTCTATTGACGACCTTTTCTCTCTCTCTCTCTCTCTCTTACTCACTCCTGAATATGCATGCTTTATGACCGCACCATAGTTTCCGTAGTTCGCGGCTCGCGCCTTGCTTGTCACTCCACGATCGCTAATCAAGGCTGCATATCGCTGGGCGCCTTTGCCCTACACTCGGCCCACATATGATAATTAATCGAGATGATGATGTTACGCGCGTGTTTGCCATACGCGATAAAAATCTTGCTTCTTTTCTCCGATTTCGAAGGAGAAAATTCGTGGAAAACATTAGCCCTTAATGATCGCGTCGTTCGTAGATTATATTATCATAGGGAGAAAAGGGAGGCGAGGAGATTGCTTACAGCGCCCACATGTCGCTATCACAAGGCCTTTTAGTTTTACATTATTTTTCGATATCTTAGCGATGATAATTTATTGATAAATTGAGGAAATTCAGATGCCCATCAACACTTTATATATTTAATACGTAATCTGTAAGTGCTCTATTTTACAATTAATTCATTGCACTTTTACTTTAAATTATGTTACTGGCATTATTAATTCACCATAGCGAATCAAAGTAAAGCTGTACTTCGCAACATTAATAAGTAATTTTGAATAAATTTAATATGGAAATATTTTTAAAAATTCATACAATCAAGCCTTTGATCTATTCTTATCGGCAGAATCACTTTATGATGAAGAACATATAAATTACGTTATGTGAGTAAAGAAAAAAAAAATTGTGTCCATAAGCTTCAGCCGTGTAGAGTATTATAATAGTTCAATTTCATATTTCTTCATAATCTTACTATATACAAGAACTTTTCCCTCTGTTTCCTTACTCACTATTTATTATTCGATTTTCTATTTTATACTTAAATTCTTGCCCGAGCTTACATTTGAATGTACATCTAAAAGAATTTATTGAAAATATTCGCAAAAGTTATGAAGATAACAAATTAAAATAATACTCACAATTTATAGCGAATAAGCAATGGTTTGTAAAAAAAAAAAAATAATAAAAATAATAATAAAATAAAAAAATAATTATAATAATAATAAAGCAGAATATTACAGATATTCTTAGGATATATAATTTCTGAAGAAGCAAACAATTGTTTGCCGAATAAAGTGGAAGTCGTAGCGAAAAACTTGGAATTACAAACTTGTAGAGCCCAAAATCTACTTAGCCTAAAGTTTGAAAATTGAGAGTCTGTGTATAATGGTTGCAAACTTTGAAAAGTATTACCGTTCTTTTTCGATAATTAAACAAAAATTAAAAAATTCATGTTAAAACTGATATATTAGATTTGAGGTAAAACAAAATTTCCTTCTGCATATAATCGATGTAAATTGAAGCCTATTGAAGTAAATTTTAATTTTACTTCTTATTAAAAGCCTGACGAGAGATGTCTCGAAATTGAGTATTTTGTTGCCTTTTTGTTTTTCATTTTTAACGTAAAAATCTGAGGATTCGAAAACAGTCGAGAACCTTCATTACTTTATTTAAATCAAATATATTTCCGTTATAAATATCTAACATATAACACTCGTCTGACTGTCTTAATGGACTTGGCAAAAGCGGCACTGCTCGCTCAAATTCGGCATAAAAGCGTAAATCCATTACGCGTTAAAGACTTAGAATTACAATATCAAGATAATGTCAATGGCCGTCGGAAATCTCGCATTCGCCAGCGATTATCATTTAATTGTGCAAAATCGGTTAAAAAAGAAATCCCGAACGCACGGATGGCTAATTATTTTCCTCGCGTTATATCGTAATTAAGTTCTTCCTCGTGGCCGTGGCACTACCATTCCGAGTGAACGCGCGAATGGAAATAGAAGTTCGGCAGGAGTGCGCGCGCCGAGATAATTACTGGTAAACGATTAGTGAGAAGTTGCTCGGTTACCGTACTCCGCCTCGCACCAACTGACGAGCGGCCTCGACGGCGTGGGTGGGTGGGGCGGGCGGGGTTTGGGCCGAGGCAAATTAAAAAGTTTGATTACCTTGCGACGAGTAATGTTGAATTCCCTGCTACAGCTCTTGCAGTGAGTGACCATCCGGTCGTTGGCCCAGGTCGCCGTCCCAGCTTCATCGGGCTGTTGGTGCTCGCGCAACTCGACCGCCGCCAACTTGGCCATGCTCAGCTGGACTCCGAGCTCCTCCAAAGTTACCTCCTGCTCCGAGCAGATCTCCTTCAGGGCGTAATGCTCTTCTTGCAGGCATTTGTACTTCTGGGGATATTATTGTCCGACTTGAAAATTAAATTCTCGCTCCGATTGATCGACGCTATTCTCTAACGCGGATTGCGCGCTCTTTCCATTCATTTCCCACCTATTCAAGGCTCGACCCTTTCAACCAACTATTCTCTCTAATATAATGATTGCTCGCTATATTTCGCCTTGGTATACAAAATAATAATTTCACTACGAATTGGAGGATGCGACTGTTGACCGAAGAAGGATGACAAAAGAATGATGACAAGCAGAGTCGAAATTCAGCGACTCGTTTTGCATTGTCATGCATTAACAAAGATATTTTAATATCCAGACGCGCGACTAAAAGTACCATTGGGCAAGGTATAATCATATATTATATGACGACAACTATAAACAAATCAATCTAATGTTACGAGAGCGTCTGCTTTCATTAAATCGATTTTACTGTTCAAGAACAATTGAATAATTACAATTAAGTAAAAAGAACAATTAACAATTGCCAATGCTAACTCAAAATATAAATACAATTATTAAAATTAGGTTTTCACACAACTGCTATAGTACGAATTTCAAAATGATTTTATTTAATCTATAACATCTATTACATTATATATGTAATACTAGGTGGATCGAATTTTATGTGTCTTATCTCCATATTGAGCGTTAACGTTCTATAAAACTTACAGGTTTTCATTACCAAATATATTTCACCGAATGTACATATCATTTATCAATTGTGCCCTAAAAATATTGTAAAAAATTTCCCATAATTTATCTAATAAGATAGTATTTAATTAGAAGTTTAATTGCAAAAGTAGAAGTTAAAACATTTAACAAGAATATACGGCTCAATTTTCTACGATACCTTTATCTCTGCACAATTACTACTTAGAAACTTTTCAAAATTCATTTTTCATTACGTCGTAATGTGGTTGAAATCGTATATTTTATAAAAACAGCATAGGCATATAAATCTTTTCATTAATAATTTGCAAAATATTCATTCGGCGATAAAAGCCACTAGTCACTCGATAAATAATCATAAAAATAATCAGATAAGTATTTAAGCGACATTTAATGCATGGCTCACGTCGCCATCGACGCATCACATTTATCATTCACAATAAAACGTCATCAGAAGTGACTTTTTAAAATAGCTGTCGACCGACAAATTACCTCGGACTCTATTTTCAGCTGGTCGATTTCTTGATGAAGTTGTGATATTTTCTCGGTGTTGCCGATCGCTGACTCGTGCAACGAAGTTCGCCATTCACGTTCGATGCGCAACTCTTGTTCAATATCAGTGACACGTGCCTCCTTCTCGGCTGCTTCGGCTCCAAGGATCCTCACACGTTCCTCCGCCCCTGAACGCACGTCATCAATCGTCTTACACCTGATTGCATTAATAATGATTAGCGCGAGGGTGTAATGATTATACAGCGCCGCCATGCTCGGACGCCGTTGACTTAACTTATGAACCTTGTTTGATCGAAATGCAATTTTTTCTTGCTAAAGTGCTAATGTAGGTAACGGTGAATTTTTTCAGAAATCTATCTTTTTGCCATAAATTCAGTTTTTTTACTTTTCAATGAGTCCTGTTAGATTATATCGGTTATGAAATTTATGCGAAATATCCTATATTAGATAAAAACGAATAATCTTTTTTTTTTTTACAGATAAAATACCACAGTGTTCGTGCAAATTACACAGGCATGTCTTTAAAAGAATAATTGTAACTACAAAACAAAAATCCATCATACGAATTCAATATTAACCAATATTTAAATTGTTTATATATTTATTCGCATAAATTATAAAAAATCTAAATATTATCATACTTTTTTTATATATATATATAAAGATTTTTTAACAAATTAATGAAACATTAAAGTCAAAATTGAAACTCAATTTTTTTATTTATTTTTACATATTTTTTATTATTTTTATACATTACGCGATATAATTCGGTGCTGTGAGAATTTGTACATATTTAAATATAAAAATTATACCTATTCGTACAAGTGCTCTTCTCATCTAATACATTGAAAGATTTATTATATATAAAGCAGATTTTAAACTATAATATTTGTCATCAATTAATGAGAATGTATTTACACAGAAATAATAGATATGACTTTTTTTTTTAATTTTTAATTAATTATCCATTTTCGTAGTTGTATTTGACTGCTGAAATTTTTACGATAAAATTTCTGCTCTGAATCGCGATGAATCTCTCTCAATTCAATTACCATGATTATTTAATTAAATTCTTCATTACTTATTTTCTGCTCATAAGTACAGCCTCAAGTCAAATAACCGAATTATGTTGCATACGCACATCTATTTCGATAACGCTATTCAAACTGTAAATATGAATGTCAATTAAATAAATAGAATAGAAATACAATGCTTAAGCGAACGCAATAATTAATAGAAATTGAGTTTTCACCCGAGCACAGTTTGGCTAGAGAAATTTCATTAGTCGTGAATATACGGGAAGAAAATAGTTTCGAATTAAATGATATTTAACAATTAAACCAATAACTTTCATAACACACATTGAAATTATTTTACATCAAAGTACAATAAGTACTATTAACAAAACTGTACTTAAAAGCTTGTTGACATAATATATTTATACGCGTCCCATCCTCAGTGCTCCCGAATAGCAAACTCTATTTAAGGATTAAGTGTCGTGTATTAGAAATGTGCTGCAGATTATAATAATTTCAAGCTGTAATAGCAACTAGGGATGTCAGTTTTTAGTTACTTATACGCGCGTAAAATATTTAAATTAATAAACTAAAGTAAATAAAAAATTTGTAAATTAAAGGAATTATATTAAATTAATGATATTGTTTAATGAGTATTTTAAGAGTTTCATGTTAATAAGTGTTGATATTAATTGAGAAAAATATAATTTTAACTATCGGTGAATTTTATTAAAATAAAGAAAAATTGCGAAATAAGTATGGTAATATAATTTAGTGGACAATTTTGGGATAAAGTAAACAATATGATTTTTTTTTTCGTTTCATATTTATATATTTATTATTGTAACCTTACATAATTTATCATGCCAATGACAATTAAAATAGAATTCATTTACAAGTTCATTGTAAATTGCACATAATAAGTCAATATTAACTTATTATATATCACCATGCGTTATATTATCTCACTGGAACTTTTAACATCATAAAATTATCACTAAATAAACAATTTAATATTATTCGCAATACTTTGAAAATAATAAATTTCTCATAATATATAGAAAGTATCACACAATAATAATATTCTCCTAAGTTTCAATAAGTTTCGCTTGAGTATATCATGGCAAAAAGGTTTTAAAAATTAAAATATCCTATTTTCCATATCACCGGGTTCTCTAAATTTATTTATCGAGCATAATCATACGGAATCATTTTTTCAAATAGATACAATACGTAGCTATCGATCAAACATTTTCATAATTAACTTGTATACCTAAGGAGATTATGATTCAGCATTAAAAACTAGAATTTAAAAATAAATAACACATACTTTTCATCCATTTTTTGGATGGTATCAGTCATTGAAAACGTTTTGGCTTCCAATTTAGATATCAATTCGGTTTTATGCCTAAGAGAGCTCTCGCATTCCTGAAATCCGCCAGAATAACATACTCTATTAATGATTCATAAATAAATTGTGCAATAAAACCTGAAATCAATGTTCACTGAAAAACTAGATTAGAAAAATGTAAAATCCATTGACTAGAATTTGATGAGTCGTTATAACATAATTAATAGCAATAGTAACTGCGCCCCTCATTTGTTATTATATTATACAGATGTGATAATAGTAGTGCTGAAAATGTATAGTATTAGCATATTTTCAAAATGTTTTCATTAATTTCAATATATAATCTGCTTAAAAAGCAAACATTTAATGGCTTTTTAATTGTTGACAATCTTTCCTTTTTTTTTTTTTTTTTTTTTTTTTTTTACAAACATATCACACACTAGTTATAAAAAGCTTGACAATATAAATAAATAATATTCTCTCGATCATTCTTCATTCATGAAAAGTGAATAATACAATTTTTGTGCCTTCTCTCACTTCATTCCATACAATAGACATTGCAGAAACTTATATTAAAACGGATGAATATCAAAAATAAAGAGGCATTATATTAACTGAAACGTAAAGAAGGAAGTTAATCAAATGTCGCAGTTACGTCTCTATCCTCCAATGATTTATCGACAATCGGTTTTGTTATATTTCGCTGTTCCGAGAGCGGAGTCACAGAGGTTTTGTTCACTTTTGGTTCGCCTATAACTCTCCACATTTCCGAGGAGTCACAGATTGATCTCGGGCGCAATGGAGCTATCGGTGCTCTCGACGTCGTTGCCTCCGATCTATTCTGCATACTCTTGTACACACCTCTAGGCGTTGTCGGACTACGAGCGCCTTCGCTCTCCTTAACGAAATTGTTGAACTTTTCAAGATTGTTCAATAACTTTCCTATCTGATTGGTTTTCGCGTGAAGCCTGCTCACCATTTCACCTTTCTGAGTTAATTCTTGCTCGCACTCCTATAAGTCAAATATACGGCAAATACCGTCAGTTGAGAGGCAGAATTAGGAAAAATGACGATTATCGAATTTAATTAAACGGTGATATTTCACGCATAATTCACGCGCTAATTAAACTAAGTTTGCTTAAATAAAGAAAAAACATTATTAAAAATCAATAAAAATCATGCATAATTTTCTCAACGGTCACAGCATTTACAATATTGGAACAATGACACTCAGAGAAATATCCTTTTAATTAACGAACATTTGTCTTCTAGATATAATTATAGATGAAAAATGGTTAATTTAACATTACATTAGTGAATAAAAAACATTTGTCATTACAATTTTTGCTAGACTTAATTAAGCACCGATAATTGTTTTTATTATTTATTAGTTAATTTATTAGTTTATCTATTTATTATCTATAATATTTATTATTATCTTTCTATAAAAGTAAAGGAATTTATATAAATAAATATTAATAATATCATTCTAAATGTAAATCATATAATATATAGAATTTTAGAACATTGTTGGTGCTTAAGAATTGAAATTAAAAATTTCTTTTACTCACTAACATAAGGTTGTATTCCCTATTTTTCATTTAAAATTAATATAAATAATTCTTTTAGACCATCATTTAACGTGATATTTTATTTACGTAAAAATGAATATTTCTCTTGATAGAATTCCAATCATTCATTAATTCATGGCATATATAATAAAATCATCATAAAATTATAATAAACACGTAATAAATTCCCGCTAAACCAAATATTTCATCATGCACTTATTCACCTGTAACTTTTTGTACATTTCAAGGTTGATTTGCTTAATATCATCGAGTTGTCGCCTTAATGATATTATCGTATCCTGCTTTTCATGAATATCCTTCTCTAGTAATTTCATAGCAACTTCCATTTCAGATTTCATACTAATCTATTAAAAACAATACGTTATTTTCTATATTTTTTTACAAAAAAAAAAAAAAAAAATAAATGCTTTATTGTTAAAAATTTTTATTAAACCTGCAATTGTTATATTTTTTTACAAAAAAAAAAAAAAAAAATACATGCTTTATTGTTAACAATTTTTATTCAACCTGCAATTGTAATTCCTTCTCAGTTTCGCTTCTTAGCCGTTTCTGTGTTTCTAAGCTCGTCCTCAACTCTTCATTTTCAGTTGTTGTTTCTGTTATTTTGATCGATGGTTTTCCATCCTAAAGAATACAATAAACTTACTTATCATAACAATAATATTACTTTTCAACATTTTTTTATTATTTTGATATTTATACCTCGTATGATTCTTTAATATCTGTTCCTAATTCTTTTTTCAATTGTTGATTTTCATAGTGCAGAAAAAGAGTATTATTCTTTGCTATCGACAAGTCTTCCTTCATCAATGCATTGGTTGTTGTGAGAGATTCGACTTTCGCTTGTAGATTCTGAACTGTTGCACTAAAATACAACGACATGACGTTTAAGATGACACGATCAATAATCGAATAAATTTTATAATAAATTAACCGATTTCAATTACTTCAAATGTCTGTTGAGCTCTTCAATATAGTTCTTTTGATCGAGTACCGTAGTCATATTATCATTTTCTAATTCATCATCGGGAGATTCACCAGGAATGTGATTACTATTCCTAAGATAAAGAGAAAAATCTATCACGCCTTGCTGGCAATCGAGATCTTCTTCCTAACGAACATAATTAGTTTTCATTAAACTTCTACTGCTTTATCCGATTGCTTGTATAAATCATTCGTTTAATAAATCTCAAATTAAACGGAGCCCAACTTGATATTTAACAACATCAACTAACCTTAACACAAAAATTGCAGTCTATCACATTAAGTCCGACTAATAATCCCATTACTACGATCGCCTCTTCGCTCATCATTAAGGCATCCGGTTCGAAATATTCAGAAAGCAACTCATCTTTATGATCAATTAGAACTTTCAAATAATCCGCAAGTTTCTTCTGCATTAAAGCCATTCTCAACCAAGCTCGAGCTCTACCCATTGCCGTCCTATAAAATTGACGATATCAATCGACAATTGTAATAATGATTAAATATAAGTCTTTCATTGAACAAAAAAAAAAAAAAAAAAAAAAAAAAAAAAAAAAAAAAAAAAAAAAAAAAAAAAAAAAAAAAAAAAAAAAAAAAAAAAAAAAAAAAAAAAAAAAAAAAAAACAAAGTACTACTACTGTACCATTATAGTAGCAAATATTTTGAAACCAATTATATTTATAAAACATTAATATTTGCGAACGAGATATAAACCTTAACGTTGATGACGAATGAAACATACCTAACTGTAGGTAAATCGCGAATACTGGCGGTCATGTCATACGCATCAGGACAGTATTTTTCAATCAGTTGGAGTATATCCCACAATTCCTTCTTAGGGCCTAGCAAACCCTAAAAATGGCGTATACATGTCAGATTTCTGCTTTTATGAAAAATATTAAAAAATTTTATTGGCTTTTATTTTACCTTCTTAGGTCGCAAGCCGTGTCTCAGCACGTGTTCAAGGACGATAAAGAAGTGCTGTAGAGGCATGTGATCAGAATCGAGCATGCGTCCATATTTTAAAGAAGTTTCAATAAGTTCTTTCACTATCAATTTTGAAATATTCACCAGGTTGCTCCGCTCAATAATTACAGGTTCACGCGCTAAAAAATAAATGTTAAAATTTTGCAGTTTGATACAATATCTCATTCATTATCTCATCACATCAATTTCAAATGCTCATTCTTGAAGACCATCATATACTGAGATATATTTTTTAATTTAACAATAAGAAGTATTTCATTGGCGTCAAAATGTTTGTTAAAATGTTTATTTGATGTAACAGCCAAAGGATAAAGCCAATATTTAGTAAGTTCTGATCGAACATATAATTTTAAATAATTTTTGCAAAGTAAAGAACACATAACCGAAGTATGTAGTTGTGTATTTTTCTTATAAATCCGTACAGCTCGTAACTATTACAATTCAAGATGATGAATATAATTTTAAAAATTTTTGTCCTATTATTAATAACGTTTATCATTGTAATTTACTAAATCGATATATCTACAATTATAATGGTGAAGATATAATATAATTTTCCAATATACCAATTATTTTATACGTTAATTGTTAATACACATACATACATACGTATGAAAAAGTAAAATCTAAGTACAAAATCTTTGAATAGCTGCACTTAAGAGTTAATATAGCATTAACTTATATTCTTAATTTAACTTACGCACGTAACACTCTCGTTATTATTATGATTAAATATATATATATATATATATATATATATATATATATGTAATAGAAAGTCTTTGTGGCTAATAAAGATGTAAATTTTGGAAATTTATTTCCTTTATTATTAGTGTAAATGTAAATCTTCAAAACAAAAAAAAACAAAAAAATATATAATAGTTATAAAAATCGTAATTTCTGTACTTTGATTCAACTGAATTTTGGCAGGACTTTTGTTTATAAATATAAATATAAAAGGAAATTATAAATATTTAAAAAAACATGAAGTTTAGAAAACAAATTAAAAGAAATGTTTTTAAAAATAATACGTAGATTCGAAAGCAAATGTGTGCATTCGAAATGTATAGAAATACAAGCAGGAGATGTGCTGAATAGATGATACAAGAATATCGCAAAACTCTGTTGTAGGTCGCAATGTATACCACTTAATGTTAAGGGTGGTGACTGTGATCGCTGCATGGACTCGGGCATTCCAAATTCAACGTCTTGTAGCTGCTTCAGGCAAAGCCACTCGCCATCAACGGACACGCGAAAGTTGCATAAATAAATGGTGTCCTGAGCACCAGGCATCTCCTGATCCAACATGTTTGCAGATAATTTTTTGACAACTTCTAATCAAGCCTTTATTCCTATTCTCTTGCTCAAATATGAAAAGACATATGTATATATATATATATATATATATAGGTATATATATAGAAAGAGAGAGAGAGAGAGAGAGAGAGGAGAGAGAGAGAGAGAGAGAGAGAGACCAGATAGACTGCTTATTGACTTTGAGCACTGTGAAAAACCTTGGTTCACGTTTTGCCTCGTTTTGGATCGATCACCCAGATATTCTCCAAGTCAACAAAGAATTCCAAGACTTTTCTCTTCTCCGATTTCTAAGAGCTGGTATAACCTTGATATTACTATAAATTACTTCCGAAAAGTCACGAAATTTTGCGATATCCTATAAATTGTTTACACTACAAATTCTCACTTTTCATTCAATTTCCGGATATTACTGACAAGTCACGACCATGTCACTGGTACAGAATAATAATGTTAATTACTATTAGTACGTAGAAGGTATAATCTTGCACTGCTCGGAGTCGCATCTAATATCGAAGACATTAATTTCAGCAACGTAGCAATTTATTTATCACTTTATATACAGATTATCATTGAATTGAGAAAACTCAATGCAACTATTTATAATTGTAGAAAAAGAAACGGTCGTTACGATTAACAGAATGAATGAACCTTTAAAACAGGGATGCGATGCGCCCGCGATGAAAACATTTGGCTACATGACATGGCGAACACCGGTGCCCTCTCATATTGATTTTCGTGCCGACTTAGCCTCCACCTACGTTAATCAATAATCATTCAACGAAATATGGTAGTGGGGCTCGTGGTTCTCAAAACGCATGTCTCGCTTGACTCTGCAAAGTGCTGCCGCCATTATCTATGCCAACACCAACGACATATCAGCTGGTAAAGTAGAGGTGAGACAAACTTCAAATGACATATACTACCAAATTTGCAGTATGCAAGTTCATTCATCACACTGGCAGTTTTAAAATACATTTTTGCGTGTAGATATTATTGTTTTTATACACATGCTGCTGATGGAAAATCCGATATTATGGATTATGGAGAAAAAGAGATAAAGTACTTTAATAAAATTGCTGTAATAAATTATTAAAGCTAATCATTCTTACAATTCAATAATAAATATAAAATAAAAACAAAATTTTATTATTTATCATTATTTTCGAACATTCGAAAGTTTAATTATAAATATTTTTTACAGATTTAATACCCGGTAACAAAGAAGCATAAAGTAAACAAAAAACTAATAAGAAGGCAGTAAAAAACTTTTTATCCAAATTTTATCATTCATCTAAATTAAATTAATATAACTATCGATTAATCAATTATGTGATTTACCCAAATGACTGAATATTAATTATAATTTCTATAATTGAATAATAAAATTAATTTAGAAAAATGAAGAATATTGAAAAAAAAAATGTTATCAAATGTTTTACTAAAAAAATAATCAATAATTACGCAAATGTATTTTTTTTAATACCAGTTATCCCCAGATGATACAAATATATTTAGGTAAATATAAGTTCAAATTATAATAATAAATTCATTCGTGTTAATCATTTTTTTCTTAACCAAATTGAAAACATTGAAAAATATACTCGGGATACTTTAGCTAAGGATAAAGAAGTAAATTACTTTAATTATATAACCGCTGGTGTTATACGTATTACATTTTCTACAATTAATAGCAATCTAATTAAGAAAAGAAAAACTTATTTATGAAAACGAAAACGAATAATACCCCGCTATTCTGTGCGTTCAATTTACATTCTATAATAGTAAATTATACTAAATATATTATACGAAATTATACTAAATTATACTAAATAGTAAATTTTTTGCGATCTTTTTTTAATTCTTCATTAATATTGTTTAAATATAATGGCCTTTACATCAACAAACAATGTTTTTAGTATATAATATATAAACTTGTATTTAAATTAATAAACTGATTCAAAACATAAAAATGACTAATTATAAATCTATTATTAGCAGGTGTTTCGGTTAAAAGAAATCTATATAGTACAACATGGAAAAATTGAAAAAAAAAGATATCTAGAATTCGTATATATATTAAAATCTTACGCATAGTCTACTTATTAACTATTCAGTTTATTAATGATACTTAATTACATTTTAATATATACTAATAATTATTATATTACAGATCTGATATGTTTAAGTTACAATTGAGCTTTAATATAAATAAATTTATTGAAATTTCGAATTATACTTGTTAGTTTGCAGTATTCTTAGTAATTACATTATATTAAATATTAAATAATTCGTATTAAATAAACGACAACAATATATAAAGATAAAGTCTATGAAAAAAATAATAAAAACTGATTTTTCATTAAAGCAAGATAATTATGATATGAATATATAAATTCTCAATATAAAAGAATATGTACAAAAAGCTAATAAAAGTTGGAGAAAAAATTCCCCAAGGAATTTCGATCGACGATTGCTCCATTGTGCTAACAAAATAAACAAGATAGTCCTTCTTGGGAAAAAAGGAACATAGGAAAAAAGGGTTCAATCGAATACTCTAATCCACATAAAAGAAGAAAGAGAATTTTTTAGTGATTTGGATTCAAAGGGCAATCCTGTAAACCGCATAGACAACTTTGGGGAAATAAAAGACGCATCACCATAAAATAAAAACCAAAGTAAGACTAAGATGTTTTATAACAATAAATGAGAAATCCTGTTCGTTTAAGGAATTACATGAAAAAATGGTAATCGAAATAGTAATCCCTCCCTTTTTTAGTAATCTCCGCCGGTAAACTGATGATAAAGCCAGGATTAATTATATATCATTTTACATTATTTATATTATGTGTATTTAATAAGTATCTTTAATAATATAAGCATTGACCTATCATTAATCTAATGAATTTCATAAAGTGGTCTAAGCTATCGAAATATAAACGCCGTTTAATGCTATTAATCACCAGGTGTTCAAATATAAGAAAGGAAAATAATTGGGTAATTAATTCACCGTCTCTTTCAGATTTTTGCAAAAGAAATAGTATCAGCTTTTGCTATAGGCACTTCAGATTATATTTTATTTGCAATTTTATTATCCATAATCTTCTACACAGATTGGCGAATAAGACCTTAGTATTTTCATTGGTATTTACGAGTCCTCCATGAGTTTACAAGTTGCGAACTATTCAACTAATACGTTATCTTACAGCAAACTAACGAATTCTGATGCGCATTCCAATAAGTTTATATATCAGTTAAATTAAATGGCTGAATTTGTGTTATTAATATTAATAAACTTAGTTATAATTTATTCATGACTCCATTTATTCGACTCATACTGCAAGTAATCACCTCGCCGTCATAAATATTTACATAATTCTAACAGTAAGAAATATGGTCGTAATCTCATTTTATCGACTATAAATTTTGCACAAATTAAAATTTCCAAAACAAATGATAACTAGCATACTAATAATTTAAATTTCTAAATTGCTGAAAATGCTTGAATATTTTTTTTAACTTTCCACGGCTAAATTTAGCTTATACCAAATTTAAATCACCTATTTTAGTATTTAAATATCATAAATAATATTTAAATATCATAAGTAATAAAATAATACATTTAAATTATATATAAATTTATATTATATTCAACTTTAAAATTAACACAAAACATGTAGCAATACCAAATATAAAATTCTATTTATATAACAAAGAAAGTCTTCCACAATGTTATTAGTATGAAAATACAAATATATTAATATGCTTCTCTCTCTCTCTCTCTCTCTCTCTCCATCTCTCTCTCTCTCTCTCTCTCTCTCTCTGTTTTCTCTCTCTCTCTCTCTCTCTCTCTCTCTCTCTGTTTCTTTGTCGATCGCATACAACATTAGATTGAATTTTATCCAATGATCTTTTTATTAAATCAATACGGTTATTAAATATCCAACCTGAATACCAACAATTCGAAAATTAAAAAAATGATTCCATGATTTTACAATATTTAAAACAATAAGCCAAATATTCAAAATAATATAATAAAACTAAACCTATAAATATCATCACCCGATTATTTATTTTATTAAAAATATGTAATTATTTTTAAATATGTTTATTATTTAATTATTATTAAATATAAAATAATTCAATAAAATTTTAATTTATTATAATTTCACCTTTATTAACAATAATACTTTAACACATTTCTCTTGGGAATCACAAAACTATCCAACAATTATGCAGCTAACAAAAAACGAAAACTCTTTAAATTGGTAGTTAACGATAAAAACAGCGTAAACATAAAAGTATTGCATAGCTTAAAATAACGTTTTTAACTATTAAATTAATTACTGATATTAATAAACTAAATTATATCATTTCTAAGATTTAAAGTAAATATAAACAAATTTTATATTCACATATTTTTAGATGCACACTATATGCATAGTAATTAAAAAAAAAAAAAAAAAAAAAAAAAAAAAAAAAAAAAAAAAAACAAAGAAAGAAAGAAATCGTAAGAAGAAACATTAAGGAGTTAAGATAATATAATCGTACTTTTATGGTTACGAAAATTGTTGAAAAGCAATAAATACTCAATCGAAATAACTGATAAAGTCTGAATTAGTTACTATGCATTGCCAAATATTAATAATTTTCTATATTAGTGTGTTTAATGCAATATTTAATTCAACAAATATTAAAAGCTTTATTATAAGATTTATATATGCAATGTTATTAATTAAAATGAAACACATGAAAATTATTTAAATTAAATTTAGATTTTTATATACATTTAAAATCGTTTATTAGTAATAAATATTTATTATAAACGTATTATTAAATTTTGCTACAAGTTTCAGTTAATGTCCTACAGATTGATCATTCGTTTTTTGGCAGGAAAGGAGCCATATAAACTGGGAAACGAATTTTAAAAATATTCACATATTATATTACTGAAATACGAGAATCCTTTTAACAATTTATTCTATTAATAAGAATAAAATACGTGATAGTCGCATACAAGTACATAAACACTACTTTTAGACATTAGATTAAACTGTTAAATTTTCGAATTATTTGATGAACGTTAATAACATTAAATTTTTATTCTCGTAATTTATCGTATATGATAATAAATTTTTATATAATGTATCGTAACTCTATTAATTCGAATTGATTTATAAATGAATACGTATGAGATTTATAAGTTTCAATTATAATCTTCAAAATTTATTATTTTTTTAAATATACATTCCAAAAACTGCTAAATACTCAATTGGTATATGCTTATCTTATTTATATCACGAATTTGACAGAATATTTACTATGAGGATATGACGTAGATTTTTTTTGTTGACAATACATTAAATATAAATGTTACAATCAGTAACATAAGAATATTCTTTGTTGAATATAGATTAAATATATTTGATCATTATCTCGTACAAATTTGAATATTATATAAAATATCAAATTAAACGGTAAAAATGTTCATTTATGTAAAATTAATAAATTTTTTATGTCCAATTTTATGCAATGAGAAAGAAAAATAGTTGCACATTATATTATAGATTACATAAGCCTTACAATTATTTCTCGGTCTGATGCATATTTTAATCTTTTGTTATTCTCGAATATAATTATACCAATTACTCTTTTCTTTATAAAAAATTATGAAAAGAATTAGCGTTAATAAAAGATGAATATTGATTTAATACTTTCATAATTTTTTATATATAATTCTAAATCATCAATATTACATTTATTTATTATATCATATTATGTGCATATAGATATTATTTGACTTAATGGAATCTTAATTAATAGGATTTTTTATACTTTAATAAAAAATCTAATTACATCAATTTTTATTATTCGAAATTTGCTTTTGTATCTAATTTGTTCAAAGTTATATGCTTTCATTTATTTCTATTTATATTTGAAAGCAACAAATGGTTCATAAAGTTTTGGTTCCACTTTCGGAAATGGATGCAAATTCTCTATAATGGAACAATCGTCGATGATGTTGCAGATGACAATTTGATGTGCAAAAAAAAAAAATATATATATATATATATATAAATTATTGGTCAATATTACAAACCTCTTGATTATTCTAAATTTACAGTAATTACTGTATAGTAAATGCTTCATAAATAAAATCTTATTATTTTACTAAAATTCTTAGAAAGCATGTGCAAGGATAATATCATATTTCCTACGTTGAACACAATTGAAATTTATTTCGCAATTTTCATAATTTAATATTATGTTTTATTACGCCACGTGACAGTTACTGGAAGCTAACATGAAATAGAGAATTGTTCAAGAGGGACAACATTTAATACTACAATGTTCAAATAATCTTCCATTGGATCATGAACAATTGGATTCAACTCGTTGTATAAAAGAGATACATATAATTTTCTTTATTAAATTTAAAATAAATATTTTTAATAACTTTGATTCAAATTTGAAATTCAAAGTGATAATATTGAAAAAGCCAAAATGATGTAAAATAACTAGTTGAATAGTAATATTTCGGAATAACGTATAGTAATTAAATTATTTGAAAGTTTTATATTATTTTAATATATTGTTTATCCTGTAATATATTAAGTAATTATTAACTAATAAATCGTACTTTCGATTCGGATCATAATTGGAATTCCCTCGGACATTCGTTCAATAATTATGATGATTAAAAACTTTAAAGTTTCGTAGTTAGTTAATTACTTTTTCATTGTAATACACTTTTGTTATCGTTAAAAATATAATTATTTAAAAATTCCGAGAATACATCCTTTGTTATAAACTGCAGTTAGGAAACATTTTTTAACATGAATTATCAAATAAATATTTATGAAAATATATGAATTAAAGAGACTTACATCAACTTATCTATTACCTTAGAAAAAATATAAAATAAAAATATCGGATTTCTAAAATATTTATATTAAAACTTATCACAATTTCATTCTTATTTTCGATATTATTTTAATATTATGATGGCAAAATTATTAACATTTATGTTAAAATTATAAATTATAAACATTTATTAGTACATAAAAACCTAACTTATTATAATTACATAAACATATTTGTTAAAGTATTATATTGAAAAATACTACTTTTAATTTTTAATATAATTATGCTATTAAGAATTTTTATTCGTATCGTAATTTTTTTATACGACTTTAATATCAATTGTCTGTGAGAAACCTCTGTGAGTACTGATTCAAACGTATATTTATCATCTGCAGCGAAATGCAAAATTTTTTAAATATTTACTATTCTTATAGGCTAAATTAAAATTTTCTCTAAGATTAAGTCAGTTATCTAATTTTCTAGCAATTTTATTATAAATTAAATGTTTGGCATACTAGATATTAACAATCTAGCTAAACATTTTTTTCAAATATCAAACGATTACATGATATTTACAATTAAAAATACGCCAATAAAAAATAAATTATTGTATTATCTAACTACGTACTATTATTCTTAAGCTTATAATTATATGTGAGTTAAGTAATTATTGCCAATCATATACTGATTTTTTATACCATTACATTACAGATTAATTATATATATATAAATATCTTACAATTATGATTGCATGAAACTATATTAAAATTAAAAATATTACAGATGTTTAATATGTTAATTATATTTGCGTTAAAAAGATATTTTTAATATTTTACATATCATACAAAGCACATTATCGTTACGAATTATTTTAACTTTACTAAATCACGGATTGTGATGTGTTGAATGATTAAATATTTAGAATAAAGTAATAATTATTATAATAATAATAAGAATGATAATGACAACAACAACAACAACAACAACAACAACAACAACAATAATAGTCATCGATCATGCAACAATCGTTAATTGCATAGTAATGAATAATAATAAAACGAAGAAAGGTGTGCATTAATATTTAAATTTTCGCGCCTGAATGAGCCGATATGCGCATGTGGCATTCGCGTCATGAATACCGAAGCCGCGGGTTAAACATTACCACGGGCGGCGTAAAATAAAAGAATAGCAGGATGTAATAAGGAATCGGCTAATGATATTCGATGTAATGTGTACTCACGTCTAGGTGTCCACCATGCATCGAGCTTCCTCGGCCTCGACACTACTAGATCCGGCCATTTATCCTCCTTTATCGAATAACTGCTGGAGTTGTTGTTGGAGTGTTCGCTCTCGGAAATGAGACTACCTGTCAGCGACTTCTCGGAGGGAGAAGTTGGCAGGTTCTCCACTGTCTCGGCGGCCACTTTTCCCCACACCGCGCAAAAACAGCAAGGGTCGCCACGACCCTTGAGCAACGATCCCTTTATCGGACGCACAAAAAGGGAAAGTCTGGCTTACGGGCGCACATTCAACGATGAAACGGATTATTAATGTGATTCATCGATTGATCGTTCGAGGGTGAAGATAATCGTTGGCACCCGTCTCGAGCTAATAATCCCTCGTTTGCCAAATATATCTAAACAAGCACATATAGCGCACACGTAGGAGCTCCCTTCCTTTATGCGCAATCGCAAAACGAGTTCGAATAAATCGTGATTTCCTCCGCCGCGATCAGTTACCCAACACTGGCCACGCACGCCCGCACAATCGTCCCTCGTGTCATACATAAAACGGTTCGCTATCGCTTGTCACCACTGAACACCATTAGAAATTAATATTACGTTCTAACCGGAGGCATATGAAAAACGGTAGGATGACACAAGCGTAAATATCACACGGTGAAAAATAATGTCGATAGAGACGATACTCAAAACATCTTCTCCTCCTCGAGGCAAAGTGACAGCATTTCTGGAAGCTCACGCATGCGTTCTATGCCGTCGGCTTCGTACAATCTACAGACGTAGTCGTACAGACGGTTGCCCGGGATGCAGGCGCAAAAGATGTTTCTGAAATTTGATAATACTCGAGACATATGTCCGAGGTTTTAGATACATCGTTGGCCGATGGATAGAGCTTATGTGGAAATCCACATTTCTCAACTGTCTTTATATAATTTCTAATTATTAGCCCCGCTACCATTGTAAAACAATTAACTATTGTATAACAATTAACTATACCGTGAGCGTATTAATATATAATCTTGAATGTTTTAAAGTTGTAATGCTTTCGATCCTCGGACTTTTTCCTTAATTCTGTTTATTTTTGTCAATATCGAATGAGACAGGTCCTTAATGAGGAAAATAACGAAATTAGTTCATTCAAAAGTATTGTAAAGGACTGGTTGGTAAAATTTTGAAATTGCAATTTGATATGTTAAAATGGACAAAGAAATTTTACAACAATAAATCTAATCTTTACAAAAGATGAAGAAATATCTACCTAAATGGTCATCATGAAACTGAACGATGAACGTTATCGCCCTACATAATTAAATTTCATTATCGGAGAATCGGCCCTACTTTATGTAATTACAATACACATTCTTTTTCGTAAATTTAATCGTTTACTAACCCTCTTGAGCAACAAAATTCGTCTCATTCCAAATATAACTAATATAAGGCGCACCTTGTATTTTCGTTTTTCTATTTTTAGCTGAATAAGAAACTAAATACCATACGCATATATACATAAATAATACGGTGGCAATAAAATTTCACTTGTTATTACTATTTTATCTCCTGTATCCAATAAGAAATTATTATTCATAGTATATTCTGAGTCATAGGTAAATTAGTCTGTTAAAACTTTTAGACGTTTATATTAAGGACATTTAATTCTTAAACAGAATTTTATGCATCCATTGGGAAATCAACTTTACTTTTATGAAAACAAAGTTAACGATAAACCTCCACGCTATCTTTCGAAAATTATAAACTCATCGAACTTCTTTTTCACGGTAAAAAATGTAATATTCAATTCTAAATGCTGTCGCTTTTAAGATCCATTAAAAAATCTTTACAAATATTTATAATAATATATTCGACAACTTATTAAGAAATTGGCATTGAACATTTACAGTTGAAATTACTCTTCCAAAAATTATGAGTTTCAATCAATTGCGGAATTTTAAACTGCAATTAAATAAATGCTGTCGATAAATTTACTTGATACAACATTCATACTTAACGATTCCTACCATATTATATATAGTGGTAATTACACGACAGCAATTATGATTATTAAAATAATAAATGCAATTACTGATATGATAGAAGTTTCTAGAACTCATATTATATTATTTTTGTATTATGAATGATAAATAATATAAAGATTAATTCATTTTAGTGAAAACACTTTCGGAAACACTTTGATTTATATAGAGTTATTTTGTTTTGCTTTTTCATTATTCTTGTTAATGAAATACTGCTTCAATAAATTAATTATTAAATTTTTAAATTTTGTAAGTTCGGAAAGGTTTTTTTGTTCCTACTTCCGATAAAAATAACATATTTTTTATCTCTAACCTTATGATTTTGTATTATCTTTTATAAAATTGATAAGATTTTTTATATATTTCATAACAAAGCTAAATAGCAATAACTTTTAAATAAAATGAAGTTTTTCATATAATAAGAAATTTCAATAGTATGAAATCCCAAAAATGATCTTTTTATCTAAAATTGTCTAATAAACTCATAAAAATGCATTATATTCAATTCTTATAAATGAAAGTTATAATATTGCTCAATACATTTAGCAAGAATATCCTTTTAAATGAATTTGACGTACAGCAGTTCAAATTAATTATAATTCATTTTAATAAGACGGTACCTTTTGTCTATATCTTTTATATTGTTCTATATTGTATATATTTATGAAAACCTGTATTTCTAATAATTCTTCTGGTAAATAATTGCTTTGATAAAATTTTTGTATAAACAGCACATTTATGTTGTTTCTATTAGAAACTCGCGTTTCCTTATATAAATAATTCTAATTAATTAAATATATCAAAATATCGTAAATTATAATTTACCCGATAATATACTGAGAACTCATTCCTAAATGTCTTTTTTACGTTGTCTAGTTTCTAATTTTTATTCATTTAAATTGAATAAGTGTTTTTTTTTTTTTTTTTTATAATAAGTGGTTTAAATTATATTATTCTTAGTACATAATGTAGAACAATAATACAGTACTGCACCGATGAACCTTTAATCTACCTAGATAAAATATTTCCTTGATAATACATCTGTTGTTTAAACTTCGATCTTGCGCATATTACAATTTAACATACAAATCATTCAAAATAATTTATAGCTAATATATAATCAGTAAACTATAATGTCGACACAAAAATGATCGTTGCATTGTGCATTAAGTAAAAAGGCTTAACTACCTTCAGACAGTTTCTCAGGATTTGTTTTTATGGGTAATTTTCTCCTTGGGACCTTTACATTAGACATTTTAATTTCAATAATAAATACAGAAATATTTTTTTCATTTTAAAAAATTATTAAAACAATTACCTTGCGTATGCATGTCAATTTAACATAAATAATTATTCATTAATTTAATTCCATTGTTATTTCAAAAATGCCTTAACTACATAAGTCAAAACTAAACATACATTTATCCATGATAAGAATTAGATATTAAATTACGATTTAAATTTAGATATTTTTCAGAACAGTTAGAATGAAAGATAAGTTGCCGTGGCTTAACATTAAGTCAAATAGTATAACGCACAAAATTTTATATCAAATAAATATACTTTTTGATTATGTATCATTTCAATTTCCTACTTTATTTCTGCTTTAAACATAATATTCAATTAAGATGAAAAATTAATTCGCGGAATATAAAATAGACCAAACCTCAGCGTAAAAGAAAATAGCTATGCCGTCTTTCATGTCATAACCGTTGTATTAATAATTCTAAATATTATTTTAAATTATATTATTTCATTCATATTCTTCAATAGCTTCAGAATCGCGTAAATTACAATCTCAAATAATTTATTAATTTTCGTAGATTGAAAATACATACATATATATATATATATATTTATATATTTATTTAATACTATTATAAATAAATGCTTTCAATTAGAAAAAACAAAAATTATGATTACTATTTAAACCATATTTTAATTCATTAAAACTATTCATTATTAAAATACAATCGTCGAAATATGATGTTTAAATATTAATTATAGCTGTAAATTAAAAAATTAATTGTACAAAAAGATTACATAATTACCAATAAAAATATCTGATTTAAGAATATGTAACTAATGGATTCGATTTAAAGTATATTCATAACGAAATATTTATTGTAAAAATAATAGTGCTTAAATGACTCTTTCCTGAGTTTCTGAATCTGAGTAGATTTCATTAAAATCATAAGGTAGGAGATATATGATAACTCATCTTTCACAACGTCAGTAAATAAAAGTTTTATAATTACCATTATTTTATAAAAACAAAATTATTATAAAAATTATTATTATCATTATTATTATAGAACAAAATATTATATAACAAAACATTATTATTATAAATTAGTTAATTAAACAAGTACTTTAATTTACATTACAATATATATTCACATAGCAATAACAATTAATATGTAATTAAATTTTTATAATAAATTTAAAACTTTTTTATTTATAATGATTACTTAAATGAGCTCAGCTTCGATCATAAATTTATGTATGTATATAAATATATATTTTTTTTTTTGAACATGTTACTATTTTTCCAAAAATATCCTTCAATGTCTCGTTTGCTCGGACATTACTATTGTAAGTAGTTTTTTCTAATATATCATAAATAAAAATTTAAATACTATATTAAATCATACGTGTTATATCCATAATATATTATTATAATAACAACTGATATCATATATGTGTAAATTCCATTTTACGAGTTATATAATAACCTGCTTTACGTACGATTTACCAAGTCAAAAGTATAATTTTGAATTAGTATGTAGAATTAAAATTAACGTGATGTACAAAAATGACAACTATTAAATTCAATGTCCGAGATAAAACTAACCGATCCACTATTGCTTGCGTACATAGAAGATTGACATTGTATGTATGTATATATATATATATATATATATATATATATATATATATATAGATTGATAGAAGACAGGTATCGTATTGAATATACTAAATCTTTTATAGATTTTATTATATTCTCAAATTAGCATTTACATAATATCTATTTATAATAATATACACATCGATTTAAAAATCTACTACATTATTATTAACGTTGATAGCCAATTTATACACGTTAAATTACTTTTATATTTTTTTAAATCATTTTAATGGCCCAAGTTGATTTATAAATAATAAATAATTATTACGTTTTTTTATTGTATATTAATTACATATGTATTAATGACGTTGAAAGTAGTATTATATTATGTATGTAAGCAAATTTTGAATTATTATATACACGTTTATAATAGAGTACAATTTTGTATAAAATAATTTTCTCCCAGTAAAAAAGAATATAATTCAAGGTAATAAACAATTGTTAAATGTCACAAACATTTTCTCCAAGTTTTCATGCAAACATTTTAATAGAACAGTCTTTTTAAAAAAAATCTCGATAAAGTATGAAAACAAATACGCCTGTCTTATCCATCAATACATTAATTAATTAATCGCTGTAATAACTGATTTCATAAAGCTTAGAAGCCAAACCAATCATCTACTTTGAACTATTTCTTTCAAATGAAAGAAGTAAGCAAAGGAAGCAGCCGATGTCACGAAATCAATTTAATTAAAGAACCGAAAAGGCAATCCCTCAACTGCTAGCTCATCAAATCATTATCTATTCGGAATATCATTAGCTCTCCATGGGCAAATCGCGGTAATTGGACAGGTTCCGGAGACAATGTCCAAGGGTGAAAAGTAGAATACAATTCCAAATGAGAGCAGCGAGTGCGCACGCAGATCTGCGCGTCACGACACTTTTCGAGCTGCTGCCGATATCACCGGCGGCTGGCACGCACGCACGCACGAGTTAATGTTGTGCGCTCCGAGGACGACGTCGGGGCTCATTGCTAAGTGCGACCTTTTTTCAAAGTGGCGCGTATTGCTTGTGTTGACGCGGTACCGCAACCAGAAAAACGTCATGTTACGAACCTCTTGCACCTACGCTTCCAGCCTCCGATTATTCGTCGTCAATTGATGTAGATGTATCGCCGAGTCGGTTGGTCCAGTCGTCCGGTATTCCCTTAAGGACTTTTCAATCATTAAAAAATAAACGGTGTAATCATGTACGGGATGCTATTGGAGAGTATACAGCACTTTGTGCAGGTTTGTCCTTACTTGCCTAGAGCACTAATTAAGCGCGATAAATGCATTATGTTTTTTGTTTTTGTGTTTGTTTGTTTGTTTTTTTTTATTTTTCGAAGAACGTAAATCCGAGCAATTTATAAATATATCTTGTATATTTGACCGAGTATTTATTTATTATTTTTAAAAACATTAAACCATCTCGCAATTTAAGATGAATAATATATATCTATTCATCTTATATGTTAAAAAAGCAAGGTTCCATGTGTTTGTGTGATTCATAAATATACTAAAAATTGTCATTATCCAATTTGTTTAAATATTGATATGCAAGACATAAAATTAGAAACTATTGTACATGGTTTTAAAGGTAATTTACTCATAATATATACGCGAAAAATTAAATCTTCAATTCATCCGTGAAATATCTAGAAACGTAGAAACAGTGAAAATAATATATAATGAAAATTAGCATAAGCGAGCTTTTGAAACAGAATAACGAAAACTGTCACCTTTAAAAAACTTAACTTTCATATGAAAATTTTCCGTATATATATTTTTTAGATTTTTTCTATTCTCCATCGCCGTTTAAATTAAATCCAAATAGCGAAAAATTCGATCTCATTTATTATTGAATCAATTTGTATCTCATAAATTCTCCGTCTATTGCCTTAACAATTCATCGCCTTTTAATAAAGACAAAATGACGATATAAAATTCACACGTTTCTTTTGTATTTATACACATCAAGAAATTAATTCTAACTTTTCCTAGTCTAACGAAAATATAAGCAATATTTATAAGCCATTAACTTGACGTATAAATCCTTTGATCATGATAAATAATATATATATATACGAATAACAAGGCATTTAAACACTCGTACATTTTCCAATCATTTTCCAAAAAAAAAGCAGAAAAATATACCCAATTGAAAAAGACCGACAACCGGAAAAAGAGAACTCGCACCCTCCGTTATATATTGTTACTTTGCTAGAAATACGAGTAGTAGGAAAGTAGCGAAGAGAGAGAAGGTAAGAAAACTTATAAGAAGTTATCGCATTCCAACACGAATCTTCTTTCATTGTATCAAATGTATTTCACTTAAAAAATTCACCCTTTTTTTCTTTATTGTTGCTCTCGGGCACTTTGATCATTCCCTATACATATAAATACATTAATTATAATAAGGTTATTTACATAAAATATTCAAATAAAAAAAAATGTTTAATTTTCAAAAAAATGAAAAGACCCTTAAAATTCATAGTAGATCGCTCTCACAAATTGTTAAACAAGTTCCGAAATTTCAAAAAGAATGTCTACTAAATTTGTAATATAGTTGGTTCATCTTTATAACACATTGTCCATCAAACGTGCCATTATTTAATTCCTTATTCTAATATTTTTCTAAAAAATTTTGAATTTTTAAAAACACTACGTATATAGTCAGAATAAAACTAAATAAAAAATATCCCTTATTTTTACTTTTTAAGAATATGTATAAATTATAAACATATTTGTGTTCGAATTTTAATATTATTCGTTCATGTAAACATTATTTTTTTATTCTATGGTATTAACATAAATATAATCTACATGGAAAAATTATAATTTATGCACTTAAAAGATTGGGTCAGTAATGCATATCTTTTATACTTAATAATAGTCACCGTACAATCTTAAATCATAGAGAACTAAAAAAATTCATTAATATAACATAAATGTTTAAAAACTCTATATTAATCTTAATTAACGTTAATGCATTATAACAATGAGTGAATACAATTAAATACACTATATATTTACGATGGAATCTTTTCGAACGAAATCAAGTAAATTCAAAAATATTAATAATATACTAATAAAACTTTAGATACAAAATTGGACGTAAATAATGATTTTAATTGAAATTCATTCTAATTTATAAATAAATATGTGAAGTAAATTTATATAAAAGCTTACCAACATAATTTCAATGATAATAAAATTTATTATTAAGAATCTATTATTCACAATAATTTAGGACTTACTACTAAATAATTTTTTAATACTGTGACAATAAAATAATATAATTTTTTAATCAATTATAATTTTGTTATTGAAGACAATTTTATAATTTTAAACAACAAAAATGTTTAACAACAAAAAATACAACAAATTATGTTTGAAGTAGAAAATATAAGTCTGAACATGATTAAAATTAAATGATCAAACAATAGAATTTTTACAGGCTTAATATTGAAATTAAATATTCTTAATGAGTTACTGTGAAATAAATAGCACAATGACATTATTTGTACATTAGCATAAATTATTGAACATTTTGTATTCACTGTCACATCTTTATATATTAAATTCGAATCCTAACTTACCCCCATAATTGCATTTAAATAAATTATTTGAATATAAATTGTCTACACAATTAGTTTCAATCGGAGAGACTTATTTTGGAAAAATTAAAAATAATATTATGGAATCAGCTAGGATATGTATAATATTTAAATGTGTTTAACCAAGTAAATCTAAACATAATAATTTCAACAATAATTCCGAATTTCTTTATGTTTATTATTTATCGAACCCAATTATTATAAATAATATATTTTATAATTAAAATGCATTACTTATAAGTAAAAAATGTTTAAAATATCTAAAGATAAAATTTAATCATTGATCATTTGCTATATAATTTGTAAAAATTATGAAACATAATAAAAAATTTTAATATATAATAATAATAATTTAATAAAATTTATTTACAATTTTAAAACATTCATTTTTTTATATGAAAAATATCATTTAAGAATTTTAAATTTAAGAAATTTTATAAAAAGTTTTGAAATTGAATACTTTTAAATATAAAAATATAGAAATGTATTTTGAAACATTATTTGTATTTATTATAGTAATAATAACATTTTTTATAAATATCTTACGTTTTGAATTATAGATATATATATATATATATATTTATTTTCAAACTCGTTTCCAACTTCGGTTTCTAAAATTATGATAATTTTAATTACACCATAAACTTTCATCAGTTGTAAGAAGTATCAAATGTGCACTTTTTGACAATACAGATTACTTTTATGTCACCAAAACATTAATAAATATACTTGACTTATCGAATTTATTGAAATGTTTTAAATTTATTAATATATACTATAAATTGAACAAATGTAATGTAATAATTCAACATCATAATGGATAAAGTAAAAATTTTGCAGACAATTCCTTGTATCCATTATTTCAATTAAAATATTATATTTTATTCATGAATTTAATTAGCATATTAATTAATATAAATCAATTATGTTAATAGATATTTATTTTTTAATATTTGAATACATTTGTATAGATAGAAACATACATGTACATTTATTACTAATAAAAATGAACATTCTCAACCATATCAACAATTTTAATGATTAAGGAATTTCAATACATTAATAAATTTAGTTCTCTCTCGAATAAATATGAATATTTCATTTCAGTGATAATACGCATTAATAATTAATATTAAATATTATATGTATAAAAGCTGTATCAAGATTATTTCTCAAATATAATAGTGATTTGCATTAATTGGGACTTTGTTTATATTTATTTTGAAAGTATTATTTAAAAATCAAACTACTAGTATATTAATTTCAAATAGTCTCTTAATTTTTCTCAAGCTATCCCCATTAATTATACATAATGAGATTACAGTTGAAAAATTTTTTTAACAATATCATATAAGTTCAAATATTCAATGAAATAACATATTTTTAAAAAATATCATTCATTTTCACAATTTGCAATAATATAGTTATTAAAGTAATTTTTATAATCTCATTTCAATATATTATTATCTCTAATAAAAAGAATTACGAAAAATTCTGTCAGTTTTTTATAATCTGCATTCTCTTCATATTTTAATTTTTTATATAAAAATTATATAATCGTTTTATTTAAAATCCAATTAAACATACAAAATACTATTTCAATAATAAAGATTAATCATGGCAAACAGATTAATTAGAAACAAATTTGAATATATGCATGTCAATGTATGTATGATTTTATACAATTTTATCGTTTAATATACCATTTTTTTTTCTATTTTTTTTTTTTTATTAAAAAGTACTATATAAATAAGAAATTTAAAATAATAATATTTATAAATATGAATATATTACTTTCAAATAGATTGAAAAGTACATAGATGGTTAAGAGGACAATGATAAAATGAAGTATTAAAAACGGAATACAGAAATTTCAATTTATAAAAAATTCCAAATATTCAACGAATCTTTCAAAGACTTATTCTTATAATCATCATATTAATGAAATATTTAACGTAATATTAATCGTTGCTATTTAGCTGAAATACGGAGAGGATTTGTGGTTGGATATTTTGGAAAAAGCTGGTGCGAAACATACTGTATTTAATACTCGACAAATCTATCCCGACGATTTGATGACAAAATTAGCTGCAGAACTTGCTGTGCACACATGTGAGACCGTAGATAGTGTTATGCAGTATTTTGGCAAATGCTTCGTTCGATTTTTCAGCAATCTTGGGTAAGAATTATGATTATATATTTTTAGACGGTAATTTTTATTAATTTGTGAAAGCGGAATTAATTGGCCTTTATGCCTTTATGTTGGATTACTTCTATCTATTATCATGTAAAATTTATAGATATCCGAAGAATTTTGTAATATTTTTTATAGCGTACAGTTATACTTCAGTACCTTTCAAACAAAATCAACTAAATAATAATTAAATAGAATCTTAAACATTTTACTGTACTACATTAAATACACACAACACACACACAACACACACACAACACACACACAACACACACACAACACACGCACAACACACGCACAACACACGCACAACACACGCACACACAAATTCATATGCTTTACTATATACCTTTATTATTAATAGATATGGATATACTATCAAAGCAACTGGTAGATATTTTTGCGACTTTCTTCAAAGTGTAGACAACATTCACATGCATATGCGATTCACTTATCCGAAAATGTTAAGTCCTTCTATGTATCTGACTCATGTAGATCCGCATGGAGTAGTACTCGTATACAGAAGTACACGAAAAGGTTTTACACATTACTTTATGGGTAAGATTTCAATGTTTTGGAAGAATTTAAATCAATGACTTAATCGAAGTTTTATTTATATTAATGTAAAAAGCTATAAAAAAAAAGCTAGTATTAGCACATCTATTAATTTTATGTCTTGAATTTTTTCTTTTTTGCAAAAATTAATAAATAAATTATGTAAGAGATACGTAGCTTATTTCATTTTTAACCGAAGAAAAATAAAAATTATAAAAAAAATTTCAAACATTCTATTCCATCATCAAATCTTTATTCTAAATTGCTATTGAAAAGTCAGTTTAAAGTTTTTTAGCAAAGTGTGCTTTTTAAATAGAGCTGACCTCAAGAAATATCTTTTTGAGTGTAATCTAAACTTTATAGAAATTGTTATTTCAGGGCAACTTTTTCAAATAGCCGAAGAACTTTATGAGACCACATTAGATATTAGAGTTCTTGAAAGTTCGAATAACATTCCTGGTACTAGGAGTGTAATGGTCAAGTTCCGCATCGACTTTGATAATCGCAAATACGTAAATATTTGAGTATTTATTTTCAACGTAATTTAAATATTTTATAGATTTTTATAGATTTTATAGATTTTATAGATTTTATATTTTCATTTAATATTTATTACCTCTCCATAAACAAAAATTATAATTTTTTACCGACAACTTTTTTTTCTAAAATTGATAATCGAATGACTAAGTAGAGTAGTACTTTTGAATTCGGTTCCATACCGTTATTTATAGATGTTGAAACACTCGAATATGAAGACTCCTGTTGGACGAGAGCTTCCACCTGTCTCCTGTAAAGTTTTATTGCGACTGTTTCCGTTTGGTGTCGTGATGAATAAAGATATGTGCATTTTAGGAGTCGGCGAAAAGTTATTTCACGCCTGGGGTAATTCCACGTCTATCTTAGAAAAACATGTTACAGAGATTTTTAAGCTTCGTAGGCCCAAGGGTATTTCATTTACTTCAGGAAACGTATGGGATATCAAATTTAAATTCTATAAATGAAAATTACTTCATTCCTTTTGCTTTATATGAGAATGTTTATATTTATTAAATTGTAGATCATGAACTTGCACTCTGTAATGTTCGAACTGGAACTGATCAGATCAACGAAAAGTAGCGATGTTAAGCAAACTGAGGTTCAAACGAGTTCAAAATTAGATCGCCAAGGTAGTCAAGGAGCAAGAAATATTTTACTTAAAGGACAGATGAGATACATCGATGATATTAAAGCTATAATTTTTCTTTGTAGCCCTCTGTAAGTTTTTAACATTCATTCATAAAATATTCCATATCGAAAATCTTAACTTGATTGAGAATATTCAAAATTTTCACAATTTATGTTTATTAATATATATAAGGTTTTTTTATTGAAACTTAAGTATTAATATTTTAATTCGAAAACTTTGTCATTTAAATCGAATAAAATCTTTCAAAAAAAAAATTACTAAGCGAATAAATTTAAATTGAATGTTCAAGTAATCAAAAAGCATCAATTAAACTAAAGAAAAATGGGGAAAATGAATTTTTTACCATAAGATTTAGCTCACAAAAAACGTTATATCTATTACATATGTTTATTGGTATTTTTATTTTTTTTTTATATATCATTCTTATTTATATACTATTACACATAATACACTTACACGATTAATTGTAGATAAGATGAGAAGTTAAAAGTATTTTAAATTTAAATATAATGAGTATGAAATATTTCAAATAAATCAATAAATTGTTAAATAAAAGAATCTTGTATATAATACACTCTGTTGTTTACTCTCTCTCTCTCTCTCTCTCTCTCTCTCTCTCTCTCTCTCTCTCTCCTACGCAGTAACAAATTGTTTACACACGATAAAAAGTTCTATGAGAAAACAATTTTTTAGTCTACAGTATTTGCTAATCAATATTTTGTCATCGCAAATTATTATTTCGACTGAGAAATGACGATACATAATGCGCTACACATTCTATTTATTTTCTTCGATCGCACAAGGACATCTTACAATACTGATTTAATAAGTCTATATAAATCTATAATCTATATGTAATTTGTATCATCGCAGGATCAATAGTCTTGACGAATTGCTCAGCATGGGTATTTATCTGAACGATTTGAACCCACATGGATTGGGTCGGGAATTGGTGCTCGCCGGGTGGCATCATTGTGGAAGGTATTTCGAATCATGAATTATCGCTCCTTTTCTATTATACACTCGATAAATTATTAACTACGCTCTTCTAATACTATTAGTTATGGTCTTCTTTCTTTTTCTTCTTAATTTTCTTATTTTACTTCTTTTCTTTTTTTTTTTTTTTTTTTTTTGTTGTCGATCAGGCTCGAAATGATGTTTGAAAAAGCAGAACAGCGCTCCGAGGAGTTGGAGCAGAGTTATGACCTGTTGGATCGGTGGAAAAATAAGAGCGATGAGCTTTTGTATTCTATGATACCTCAAAGCGTCGCCGATAGGCTGAGAGCTGGAGCAAGTCCACTCAGTACCTGCGAAGTATGTTACCGCAACTTATTCATTACGAAATAAAATATGAAAACGAGAGAATTTTCCATGTCAAAGCATTTTCTGCGTAATCCTTCCACGCTAATGCACTCATCTTTATCTTTATTTATAAAGATAAAATATAGGCAAAGTTTTAAGCATACTTTATGCACAATTCCTTACTTCGATATATTTCTACCCTGGACTTTTTATTTTTGTTTAGATACTAAACGTGGAATAAATCATGATTTAATTAGCCATGATAACCTATAATACTCCTTCACGATAAAACTCAGTCGTATCTTATTTTTCCAGTCCTTCGAATCGATATCAGTATTATTTTGTGAACTCTGTGATTTCAACTATTCGACCATCGAGGGTGCGATGGACATTGTTTCCTCCATGAATGCTGTTTATTCCTGCTTCGATTCGCTAATGGACAAGTTTAACGTATACAAGGTCTTCGTTTACGAATTTTATATTAAAGCGTTAGCCGATCAAAGTTTTTCAACATTTTACTTGCCAATTCTATTGGTTGACAGGTGGAAACCGTCGGCCGAGTATATATGGCGGCTAGTGGAGCTCCAGATCGAACGGACAGCCATGCAATTAATATAGCTGACGTGTCCCTACAACTAATTTCTCAAGTTCGTTCTATGATCTTGTCATCTGGAATTGACATACAAATTCGAATAGGTAAGGACCAAATAGCAATATATAGTAAATCGTTTGACAATGCAACGTACGAAGTGAAATGTTCTTTATCGCAGGAATACATTCTGGACCAGCTGTTGCCGGTGTGGTTGGGATTAAAGTTCCAAGATATTGTTTTTTCGGAGATACTGTAAATACAGCATCTCGAATGCAAACTACTAGTCAGGTCAGTCTCGAATGCAAACTACACTAGTCAAAGATATTTCAAGAATAAATTCCTTTAACAATTTATCATCATAAATAGCGATGTTTGCGCTTTTTCATTTGTTATTGATTTATTATGACTTTTTTTCTTTTTTTTTTGGTAGCCGGGGAAAATTCACATATCAGCTGAAACAAAAGCGTTGTTACCCGAGAATCGGTACGCTATTGAGTCACGTGGCCCCGTATTAGTAAAGGTAAGAAAATATTATACAAACATTTTTTCACATTATTACATTATCATATATTT
>NW_011948423.1:6687901-6704790 GCF_000503995.2 Ceratosolen solmsi marchali
AAAGGTAATATGGAAACTTTCTGGCTACATCCGAAGATTGTTGAAAATGATGAATGTTCGACTTATCAAATAACGAAAACACCAACCGAGTAATTATAGTCAATGTCTATACCAATAAAATAATAAAACTAATTAGCTAGTAACGTGCTTTTACGTAGCTGATTATAGAAAATTTTTTATTATGTATGTGCGTAAACGTATGTAAATGTATATGAATAAAAATGTTTGCCATATTGCTATTTTCGTTCGCAATTCATAATAGCAATATATATATATATATATATTTATGAAAAATATCTTTCTTTTAAATTCTTTTATATTTAATTATATTTAAATATTTACTGGCAATGTGGTTACATTATATATTATGCTGAAATATAATCAAATGTTCTATAATATATATTATATATGTTAAAATACAATCGACTAGTCAAAAGTCTATTTATACCTATTATTATTTGAATAAAATTCAATTCTGTAGTGATTAAAATCGCATTTGAAATATACACATTGTGGAAAATAAAGAAATTTAAGAGTTATTAATAAATAATAAATTTGATAAATATCAGTAGTAAAATACTTCGAATTCCCAATTCATTTATAAAAATATTATTATATATGTAGAACAGCTCAAGTATCTATCATTTCTAAATAATCTAATATTATTCGATCACATTTTGCGTTTCTTCTGCTTTCAAATATTTTTATTAATACTGTATGTTAACGTAAACGTAACGTGGATTCATCGGAACAGTAACACGCATCTGCTGTGTTGCTCATAATCCAGGTTATATAACGGTTTACTCGAGTATACACTCCAGGATAACCAGGTTGAGCACATCCTTCGCCCCAAGATACGATTCCTGCAACATGTTTTTACTAGGTACAAAATCTTTTAACCATATATATATATATATATATAAGGTGTTTTATTAATAAGTAAGTTCTAAAGATATAAACAATGATGAAAGTAATAAATTTAAATAGTAGATGGTATAAAGTTATAAAGACAATTGAAAACATTATCCTGTCCTCACTTAGCTATGAATATTAATTATTAGTAGTTATCAAAATAATGCTAACCTTAATATCAATTATAGTTCAATTGAATATGAATAACTTATCCGTATTTGGTCAAATTACTTTATTTAAAGAACTTACCGATTATTCGATACAAGCCTACAGCAACCACATGAAGAGGACCGCCGCTATCTCCCTGAAATGTACGAGAGAAGTGCAATTAAAAACTACTTGTGAAACTATTGGAAATATAAAAACGTACTTTATCAGGGTGGATTATGAATTTAATTACCAAACGAATTGATTTATTATTGTTCGTTGTTGATTGTTTATCGAATGTTTATTCAATGTCTTTAAAAGTATCGAACGAATTCCTCGGAATTTCGCAATATTCGTTATAAGTAACTTTGGGTAAGGAAAGGTTCTTACATCAAAGTTAATTTTCTTTACACGAATAAAAATATTACGATAATGTCGCATACAATCGAGAGAGAGTCAATGTAGTCGCAAGTTAATTTAAAAATGAGAGAAATTTGAGTACCTGACAGGAATCCTTCTGCCCTTCCTTATAACCAGCGCAGAGCATGTTGTCCGTAATTTTTCGAGCCGGATACTTGGATCTTCGACACTCGGCGTTTGACATAATTGGCACGCTGACCTCTTGCAAAGTAGTAGAAACTGGTCCGCCTTCCACGATGGCCCCCCAACCGGTTACAATCCCCGTTTCGCCGGTGAAAGTTTTCACTGAAGACGACACACGTGCGCGTATTATTCTTATTCAATTTTTTATTAAGCTTACGTCCTGAAAGTTTTATCCGGCAAAATAATGAATTACGCCGAATGAGAGAATTTCTTACCTGGTTCCGCTAAACATGCCGGTCTCATTTTCTCATCAAAATTGAGTTCGCCGTCGATTTTTATCAATGCTATATCATTATTATAATTTACCGTCGAGTAGCCATTATGCTTGATGATTTCCGTAATTCGAAAGTCCAGAGTTATCGCCTCGGCCGTTAAATTCCTATCGTGCTCCAGAATACGCACGGACATTAGGTTTCTGTCAAATCTGCCAATAGGACGAAGCAAACTCATTGTACTGAACTCAAGCGAGATAATTGAAATGAAACGAGCTAATATTTTCTCACCCAGTTATGCAATGAGCTGCTGTCAATAGATACTTTGAATTGATCACTGTGGCGCCGCAATAAAATCGTCTTCTGTACATTAAAAGTGCTACCCATGGATATTGATTGACTTGGGTTTCTATGCCCCCGACAATTCTATTTTGCTTGTTCGTTATCCCGCAACCTATGAGAATTTTCGATTAAGAGGAACTGTATTTATTGAAAGAATAATAAAGTGAGGACGATCGTACATAACTTGACTGCAAAAGTTAATATTACTTTTATTTTCCGACGGAGTTTTCATTCAATAAAGATTCATTCAAGGCTTCAGAAACAGATATGAATGAAAATGAAAATGATATATGAAAATCTACTCACGACAAGGTGGACATTTTTCCTGCTCACTAATTGGAGGCTGCGTTGTTGACGCAATGGGTGGCCTATATCCTAATATATTTTGTAGCCAACTAAGAAAAAATTTATCCTCCTCTGTATAATAATCCGAATAAGTAACATTAGTTCGCGTATCTATCGAATGCTTTACAAGTGTATTTTGTTTTATTGGAACCTGAAATTTTCTTTGATAAATTCGTGTCGTATAATACTTGCGGAATAAATTGCGATCATACGTTCTTTAAGTGAAATCTAATAGTTTCAATTTTTCTCTTTTTACTTTCTTGTTTTGTTTTATTATCGATCATGAATTTTGATCGTATTATTTTAATATTTTATTGGCCATTAATGTAAATAGCAAAAGCAATATAACAATGGATATTTATTAACGAAAAAGTGTAAAACATAATAGTAAACGTAAAATGGATTTGGCGACTGTTGACAAAAATTCCATTCAAAATGAAATATCTAAATGCTCAAATTTGTGACGGACTATCAATAGTGAATGGCAATGAACGATCTACTCAATTCAACTAATTCACCGATAAATTAACAATTAATTCATCATTTCATTTTAATGAATAAACATTTCGATATAATCTGATTGACAGGTGCTATCGTGCCTTCTAATGCTATTATGCTTAAATTCAGATATGTCTGCCACGACTTTAATCAATAATATAAAAAAATAATTACACATGTATTAATAGTTACGTATCTGGATGGAGTACATGGAGCGAAAAATTAATGCTAAAAACAGTCGCTTCATTCACGAATGTTTTGGCACATTCTCGACAATGTCATTCTGCGTTTACCATTTTGTTGATTAATCGGTTAATACATAGTAGCAATTAGATTTCTTTCACATATATATCACATATTATAGAAACGGTGTGTGACTGGGATTGAGTAGGGCATTGGGGGGTGGGATGGGATGGGAGGGGGTTAGAGCGATTGGGAGAAGTAAGGGTAAGGGGCTAGGGGAGAAAATTTAAAAGCTAATTACCTGACTATTCAGAACATGGGCAACAGCCAGCGGGATAACGAGAAGAAAAATACTTAGAATCTCTCGCATTTTCGATGACTAGTATACAGGAAATGTGTCGCTCAGGTTAATCACTTAAGAGACGCGCACTGCTTTCTCGAACCAAAATTGAGCTCTAGATAACGTCGTGGAAACTCGATTTGATACATACGAGTGTAACAACGGCGGTAGTAGCGACGCCGACAACAACACGACTCAAGCGACACTTTCACGCAGACTCAAGCCTAACCAGCGCATCTTTACTTATATACAGGGAAGGAAAAAAGTGGATTGCCGAGAGAGCGTCCCAGTCTGTTTCTATATGAAAAATTAGGCTAGTGTATTGAAATTTGGTCGTATATTGGTGAATCTCGTATGCGAATAAAATAACGTTTCTCGCTTTTGACATTGCCTTTTCATTCCTTTTTATTTCTCCTTTTTTTTCAACTTCTTCTCTCCTGTCGTTACGCATAACAGGTTCATGGGAGAATCGCGTCGATATAACGTTGTATTTATTCCTTATAAAAGAAGAAATTTCTTCATTGGATATCAAATTGCAGGTAGCGACAAATTATTCACTCAATTATTCTTTCGATATTTTTTCAAATTTCAATCGACTGTTTGCGACTGGCTTTACGGAATTATTTTCTCCGTAGTTTGTTAACTTACTTATGTCTTGAATATCTTGATGCATATCAAAAATTTATTTTTACTCAATCATTATAAATAAAATCATCAGAGAATCTAGAATTTTGAAGAAAAAAAAATTGCACGTATTAAAATTGGTATTTTTTCCCTTTTCTCTATCTTTTGCTATTCAAATATTTTTATATTATTAATCAATATTATTATGTGGATACGTATGTCTGTATGCATATTTTGAGATAGAAAATAATTTTATCTATTGCAAATATTTTCTTCGTGTCGTATATGAACAAGTTATAAAAGACAAATATTCGTTCAATTTAATAATAGACAATTGTTATAAATAATTTTTTCTTTAAATATTTTACGATTATTTTGCATATGTGTTTAATGTAAATTCAATTAAAGTTAAAATGTTTAAGTAGTCAATTATTAATAAATGATATTAATATTAGTTTAACAAGTCGTATTTAATATTGTCGTATCTATATGGAAAAAGTTTTTTTAAGATACTCGAAGATTTTGAAAACATACGAATCGTGAATATTTAATAAAATTATGAAGACAAATGCGAATGTGTAATATATATTTTTAATCTAACTTATAAATATATATATGTTCTTTGAAATACGTAAAAGTTACATGATAATAAACTGTTAATAATAATATAATGTTAATAATAATAAATAAACACGATAATAAAGTTTAAAAGTTTTTTCTCGGTTCTAAATAGCAAAAGTAAATAAATAAAAAAATCATATACTAATAGTTTCGATATTTTTCTAGTTATAATGAAAAAATTTTTGTTAATAAATTAATTATTTACCCAAAATGGTTAAATTTTTTAACCTTATATCAGAAAATAGTTGCTTAAATTATGATGATCTCTAAATTAATAAGTTTTTTAAATGTTAATCTAATCAAAAAAAAATTCAAAAAATCGTCATTATGAAGTTATTTATAATAAATTATATAAATATTTAGAAATAGCTATTATCTTTTACATACGTGAGAAAAGCTGATGAAAAAAAAGTAAAGTAAACAAAAAATGTATATTTCAATTTTCAAAAGTCACATTACCATGTCTACTACATCCCTTCACGAATCACAAAATTAAATCTTATATTTTATTCTAGTAAATGTATATAATACTACCGAGTATGCTTACATATATGTTCACAATACGTTCAACAATATTAGCGAAAAATATGCCTACTGTAACCAAATACGACCATAAAAACAACATAGTTGACAATTCTCTTGAATCCAAATAAAATACTCCGTAGTGTGTATTTGAGATGTGTGTAGCAGTGATGTCCTCAAGTATGTGCTGCCAATGGTTGGAACAAGAATGAAACGCACCGATGCAAATTAGCTTCCATCCAAGGGGAATGTACTTGGACGAGTGCGTATTCCCTGTTAATGGCCTTGCGCCACATATTAATAACACGCGGTTGATCTTTCATCTGTCACCCAAGTACAATAGTCTTATCTCGGAAGGACGTGCGTAATTACTCTCCGATTATTTCTTCTTATCGCACTTTGGGCTCGAATACACGATCAGACGATGCTATAGTAGCAGAGACATGGATGTATCTTTGAGATATGACTCACGGCAGTTGTCTAACCTATAACCATCAAAAACCACCCGCCCGAACAGTAGGTCAAGGTATATAGGTCATAACACCCTCATGCGGGCCGTTTCTGTACTTTATTGTCTTGACATGTGTTCTCAATGACTCAGGACTTATCGGTAAAAATGTTGCAGCCTTGTCTGTTTTATTTTTCTTTACGGAGGCAAACTCCTGACCCCTGATGAACGATTAGCTCATCCCAACTCTCGGAAATTCTCGATTTGCAGTTTTCAATTTTTTTTTCTGCAATTCAGAATTTGCAAAGTTAATATGGTATCGCAATGTGTGCGAAATTCGAATAAGATCAACAATAAAAGTATATTTAGTTCTTGTGATTAACATTAACATTTATGATAAATAGTGCTATTGGCATCTCATACAAATTTTATTGGTTTTGTCATTAATATTAATTAATTTGTCAAAAATATGTAATTATTTTGAAATTTTTACATTAAAAGAATAACACGTTGACTTGCTGAAAGGAATAGAAACTTTATGATATTGTATATATATAAAAAAAAAACTGTTTATTATACAGAAAGATATAGAAAGATTCATAATTCTATTTATTGTATGTTTTTACTTTTCTAACGAGAAATTCATGTACCATATCGCAATTTATATGTTTAGACCAAAGACTTTTGTTTTATCTCACCTCCAAATTGTACACACATGATAATAAAGACCTTGACTCTTTGAGAGTACATTTTATTAGAACTCATGCGAGTTATTTTTTTTTTTTTTTTTAGATAATAGAATAAAATGTGAATTACTTTTTTTAGCCAAAAGATAAATATAAAAGTTTTATATCAACGCTATTACATCCTGGGAGTACAAAATGATATCCTTTAATGTATGCGGCAATTTTCTTATGCGTTGACCTTCTTTTTAAGTAGAAAAGTTTGACAAAAAGTAGAAATCAATATAAAGGTTGTTACATATAGATCTTGGAAAATTAATAGATATTTAGATGGCCAATAATAAGTTATTTTTTATTTGTCATTCAGCATAGTCAGTTTATTATTAGCAAGCCAAATTAAAACACCTTCATAAGGATAAATTTTGCTTTATTATGAAATACAAATACAAACTTGAACATTGATAGATGCTGTATCATAAATAAATAAATAAATCCATTATTTTCAATAATATATAATATGTATAATTCAATAATTCAATATACATAATAATATCTCTATCTTCAATATACTTGGTAAATAATAATTTTCAACCGTCCTAATAATTGATTTTCAATGTAATACATTTCATATATGAAGCATTTACCACTCAAGGTTCATTAGATAAAACTGATCGCGAATAAATACCTTTACGTTGCTCAAATCGTAATTATCGTTCTTTGTTTGTACAGTAATAATCTCAGTTAGCAAAGAAAATCTATGTCTATTTTATTTTTTCTTTTTTTTTTTTTTTTTTTCATCTCCCTGTATATTAGTTCATTTCAAAGAAACTATGTAAAATCTTACGACGTCGACTGACAAGGGCATTTAGTTACATTGACCCCATTGAAAAACTTTCTTGTAATATATTTACGGAGATGTTGGAAAAGAATTGTTATTATTTTTTATAAGAAAAGTAACGTAAATGTATTACAGAAGCTGGTACTTTTTCATGTACTTGAAGTGCTTAAATGTCGAATGAAAATTTTCTTTTAGAAATCAATTAACATTAATTTGAAACCCTTACTTTAATTATAAAAATAGTTCAGAATATTTATAGAATCATTTAATATAAAATTATAATAAATAAATTATTATATTTCATTATATTATACGACAGTTCTTTTGTAGTTGATGCATGTAAAAATATAATAATGAATTGTGAATAATTACTTTTACATTTATCTAGTTAATCTAGGCTGAGTTAAAAGATCGAACATATTATTGAAGTTAAAAGAATTATTACAGAAAGCTATTACAGAAAATTATTACAGAAAACTTTGGCAGAATACATGAATGTATTATGTTAAAATGACAAAATGTATGAAATTTTTCAATAATTTCTCTTAATATAAATAAAAAAAAATTCTGTAAAATTCAGAAATTAACGATAAATTTGATACTCG
Organism: Ceratosolen solmsi marchali; assembly: GCF_000503995.2. NCBI lineage: Eukaryota > Metazoa > Arthropoda > Insecta > Hymenoptera > Agaonidae > Ceratosolen > Ceratosolen solmsi. The sequence goes on from NW_011948423.1 coordinate 6,695,825, forward strand.
CTAACTTTCTTTAAAAATGCATTCCTCCAAATAAATTAAAAGTTTATGTGGTACATACTTTCACATAATTTCGGAAAATTTTGTTAAATTTTGGTTACACGGCATTTAGAATAATCTAATGATTACACAAAATTAATTATTAACAATTCCAGAATGATCTTTCGTTTAAATTTGACTGTTTAGTAAAACATTTAAATGAGAAAATTGTTTATGATTATCAGGAATATTATATCAGTTATTGGACATTCAATTATCTTTTAATAAAAATCATACGTAACTTAAAAATAAACAAAAGAATAATATAAGCAAAAATTATGGCAACAGCATTATTTTAATTTCATTAGAATATTTTATTGGAATACAAGTTTTTTCATTTTTTGAAAAATCACAAATTATTATAATAATTGATATTCTATATTTATTAAAATGAAATGGTTTCGTGCAATACAAACACGGAAAGGAAACATAAAACAATATTAATCTGAGATTTGTCATGTTAAAAATTACAACAATTGAACTTGTTATAAAAGTAATTACATCATAAATGTCATATAAGAAATTACTTAAGAATTCATAAAAATAAACGATGATTCAAGAGCCTTTTCATAGAGAGAGAGAGAGAGAGAGAGAGAGAGAGAGAGAGAGAGAGAGAGAGAGAGAGAGAGAGAGCGAGAGAGAGGGAGGGTGTAGGGTGAGTAGGTGAAAGGGTTCGTGTGTGTGCGGATGTGCGCGCGCGCGCGCGCGTGTGTGTGTGAGAGAGAGAGAGAGAGAGAGAGAGTTAAAAGAAAAATTAACGAAAACAAATCGAAAATGAATCATAAATATAAGATTAATGAACACGACATGTTCATATGTTAACACGAGGAAATGAAATCTTTGCGCTTGATTGATTGAGATAATAGACCATAGAGAAACGTAAGCTACTACATGTTTTTTCACACCATATGATACCCGATCGTGATACCCGGGCAAATAATGAAAAGCAATGACGAAGCTTTGCAAATGAATAATAAGTGAATCGTAATTATTATCGCGCGAAAGAGGCGCCAAGTAAGCGACTGCGACTAAACGATAATAATGACGCAATGATAGTTAAATAAATGCCCATCGAGAGAAATCGTCTTTTAAACGCGCGCCTCATTATTTCATGATAATGCTCAATTATTATCATAATTCATAATTCGTCCTCGCGACAAGGCGAATGCGCTCTTACTTTCCAACGGCGTTTATCGTCATGATATCCGCCGTTATTGAAAGCTTGGATGAGACGGTCCGAGGGCGGGAGGGTGGGAGAGAAGATGCAGCGCGCCTACATGAAAAGCGGCAAGGAACATCATCGTCGTCCCACTGGGCCGACATCGGCCTGTGACATTGGGCCGCCGAAGATCGCCAAGCACTCTAGAATTGCGCCATCGGGTACAATGACGCCTCGGCAGCCCCTGCTTGCGATTCGAAAAAGGTCGAGTATCGCGCCTCGACGTCGCACATCTGCCAATGCAAACGCACCGGCCAAGGTAAACCGGCCCCCACCCGCGCTCTACCCAGCTACGTTATTAGTTATAATATACTATAAAACGGCAAAACACTCGGCAATCGTCACTTCTCACGACGGGCCCGTGACAAAGGACCGAGGAGCAGCGCAGACCTTTGAGCAGGCGTGCCTCACCCTGGGAATTAGAGTGCAAGCGGGAAATGGATTGGAGACGAGAGGCCTATTTCACCTTCTGCGTCGGGAGTTTGCTCGGCATCCTCGTGCCCCGCGAGGTCAACACTGCGCCGCGATTAGTGAGTTCTCAGACTTAGACGCCCTCCTCGATAAACAGGTTGATGGCGTCGGATATTCTTTGAAAATTACCATTGGGGTGAGCCGCCCAGTGCTTTATCCAGTGGTTAATGGCGGGATAATGGCGAATCTGCTGGTCTACGTAATGTGTAGTGTTTTCTTTATTTTTTTTTGTTTGTTTTTTGTTTTTTGTTTGTTGTTGTTGTTGTTGTTGTTGTTGCTGTTGCTGTTGCTGTTGCTGTTGTTGTTGTTTTTTGTTTTTTGTTTTTTGTTTTTTTGTTTTTTGTTTTTCTTTGTTGTTTTTAATGCTGGAGGACGTAATTAATGTATCGAGTGGGCTCTGTTTAACTTACTCGACTGCCTCGTTAAAGCTTGGATGGCCCATGAGGTTCGCGTTTATTCTTAATCTATGCGAACGCATCGTCACCGTCCAATACGAATAATTTATCACGTATGCAATGTTCTGTAATTCGGTAACGTAGTTTTTGCATTACCGCTGAAAGCTCATTGATGATAAAAGCTGGAGATACACAGTTCGCACTAGGCGCTATTTTTCAGCCATTTCAACGCCCCCGCAATGTTTACCAACAACTATCATATTCTCAAAGCATTAATCAGCTTTTCCTTTTTAATCGCAGATTTTAAGTGGCGGGGATCGAGAAGCGGTACAGGAGAATAATTCCACCGCTCTTGGCACTGGTTTTCATGAATATTTTGACAACTGGTCTTTCGCAAACAAAGCACTGGATGTCTGCAGTAACTGCGGTAACTATGTAACGGATAAAGTCACGGGTGACATAAGTGCAACTTTCCAAGCATACGCAACCACTTTTATTCAGGACCTTTCCCGCGCTCCTTTTGTCCGCTCCTTTTGATTTATATTTTATGACCGCTCGTTTAAAGTGGTGTCTCTCAACGAGCTAAAAATAATAATGGAGGACATGCAGTTTCGATAAAGCGGTGTTCGAGATATTTGAATGGGCAGAATCGGGATCACTATCGGGCACTATAAGTCCCGCTTGTCCCCTCTTCGAACTTATTATGACTAATTATTTCTCAACTAACGATAACCAATGATTAGTGAACTTTCATTATATTTTTACACGATACTCGTACAAATATTGCGTGAAGCATTGACTTTTTAATGCGTTTTAACAATGAGAGCCAAACGCGATGTGCACTTGCACATGTAATAACATTCGCGCATTATGCGGTATTGCTTAATGTAAAGATTCATAAAATTAAATGGATCGTAAATTCATACTCATACTTACAGAATTTGCAGATGTAACCTGCTTAGTGGATTATTGCCTTTGTCCCTAATTACAGTTTGCGGTGTCAGCCGGCAAACCCGAATAGTCAACGGTCAAATCACAAATACTTACGAGTTCCCGTGGGCTGTGGCTATTACGTACGAAGGCATGCATCATTGTGGAGCGAGTTTGATAACAAGCAGACATCTTCTTACCGCGGGTCATTGTATGTCCGGGTATGTATGTGAAGGGAGCCTTCGATCGTTAAATTTCAAAATGATTATTCGCATTGTGCACGAGTATTCGAATTGCGCTGAAAAAAAATATAATCTCTAGTTATTAAGATGAGAAGATTCTTACGTAATGATTATTGCATTCGTAATGGTCTTCTTAGGTAATTTTTCTCCTCTCCCCCCCCCCATCCCCTCCCCCCACGCTCCATTCTCTCACACACACGTACAAACAAAAACACGCGCGCGCAAACACACACACTTATTCTTTGTCTTTCTATTTGTTCGTTCGTTTGTTTTTTGGTTTTTTTTTCTTCCTTTTATTTTTGTTTGTTGTTTTAGTATAAAATGAAATTAATAAAAGTACGCGAGTTAGATTTCAGAAAAAATATTTTGGAGTTCGTTTTGCCGATAATGCAAGGTACTACATTAAATCCGTAAGTGTACATCAGCACTACGATAAGCGCAGCTTTAACAATGACATCGCCATAATTGAACTCGACAGGCCAGTGCCTTTGGACGGAATTGTCAAGACTGTTTGCTTGCCTGATGCGGGTAAGTATTTTTATCATCGCCTAGAATATAGACATCGTAATTCTAAACAGCTTATTGTACTACATAAGCAAAAACAATATTATCTGAATAATATTGATACGTTGAAGGGAAATTGTCTCGATAAATTTTCATTTAATTTTCAATGTAACTTTCAAAGCGATTCCCCAAGTAGCGCCACTCCTCTTTATATTAAAAATAAACAATTTTTTAAGACAAATAACAAGTAACTGTCACAATCGTCATTATTAATGTTCCTACCGCAATTAACCAATTAGTATTTTATATAATTATTATTCCTTTTTGTTATAGAAAAATTCGATTACACGGGAGCGATTGGCGTTGCAATTGGTTGGGGGCGTATAGGAGAAGGTAAACCCGTAAGCCAAGAATTACGGAAAGTCGATCTCCCAATTATGTCCAAAGAAGAATGCAGGCAATCTGAATATTCTGCAAGTCGGGTTACTGATAATATGTTTTGTGCGGGTTATCTAGATGGACAACGAGATGCTTGTAATGTGCGTTGAATATCTATTGATTTGAATTTCTTTGAAGTTAATAATCACAGCATTGATCGAAAAATATCAAATTCTTTAATGCTTCAGGGTGACAGTGGCGGTGCCTTTCACGTGCGTAGTGCTAAAGGTGCCATGGAAGTCATTGGTAAGTATGAATTATATTTCAAATTTTATGTTAGTTAGACATAGTTTCTAAGTAAGATAAATTATTTATGGCCACAGCATTGAGTGTTAAGATACATGAAAAATGAGTTCATAAAAGTTCATAATAGCGTATTGATCACACATGAATATTATGCGAAAGTATATCACGATATTAAATTATACGTATTTAACAATTAAATCGTACATTTCCGAAGATTCTTAATGCAGAATGCATTAATATTGCAAAATACGTAGACAACTTAAATTTAAACTTATCGCAACTATTTAAATATATTATAATACTTTTTCATTACAAACAACCATTTTCATCAAATTGTACAGAATTCCAAAATACGACAAAAGTTAATCTTGCTAAATCATTTAATTATTCGTATAATCAAGTGATCTAAAAAATTTCTGTTATATTTATGCAGACTTCGAGCATTAAAAGTGACAATTAGTAGGAATTATTGTACTATTATAATATCCTTGATAATTATTGAAAATGGTAAAGAAAGTCCATTCCTCGATAAATAATACAACTTTGTAAATAATACTAACTTTGTAAAATATAATTAATCTATTTAAATTATAGGTCTCGTATCTTTTGGTCGTGGATGTGCCAGGCCAAATTTTCCGGGCGTTTATACAAAAGTTACCAATTACTTAGCATGGATTGGAGATCATATAAAAGGCGAGTGTGTGTGCTTACCACCGACTTACTTACCACAGTAAAGCTTTATCAAATGAAAGCAACGAATGAGATATTATAATAATGTAAAATAAGCTAGAATAGGAAACAAATACTTAAGAAATGAACCAAAGTTTAGATAACAAATCGTGCACTTGAAGTTGAAAAAAAAAAAAAAAAAAGAAAAAAAGAAAACAAATTTAGATACATATCGTACGTATTTGTAGAAAAATGTCTAACGTTGCCATTCCTCTTATACTATATGTGCATCAAATTTCTTCGTCTTTTGCATAAGACAGGGGATAAAGAAAATCTAGTCGGATGTATATGTAAAATACAAAATTGGCCTCCATGAGGTCCAGTGATCTAGTAAAATGCAAAGATACCTATAAACAAACCAGAATTACTTGAGTCAGAAAAGCATAATTATTGTTCTTTGGACACTATCGTATAACGTACATACAGAATCTACAATGCATAAGAAACAAGAAAGAAATTGTAATAAGTAATGAGGAAGATCAAAAAATATAATCGAAGTTCCGAAAGCAGGCCGTGAATCGGAATCGTTTTGCTTTCAACGAGCCAATGTAGGTTAGTGAAACCATCAGAGCATCACGAGTAACGCGTGACTGTGTTGATTTTAGTAAATCAGTTTAAAGTGTAAGTGAAAAGCAATCTAAAGTAGTAAGAGAAATTTAAATTATATTTGGCTGAACGCCAATAATTGTTGCTTAATAATTATTTAAACATATAAGTTGAATAATAAATACTTAATTATGAGTAAGTATAATTATATATGTGTTTACGTAGTAAATAATAATTAATAGCGTCGAATGAATTTATCAAAATAAGATTGTAATTATAAAATGATCTTTTTTTATCTTTTTGTTTTTTTTCTTTTCTTTTGTTGATAAACATAGGCAGATCGAGACATTTTACTAACAGTAATTAATTCTTTTACATCTATAAGCTTTATTTTCTTTAATTGTACGTTATTATTTTTAATAAGGATATTTTATGATCTCTTAAAGAAACGTTGAATTATAAATATGAATATTAAGTTAAAAAAATAAATAAAACAAAAACAAAACAAAAAACAAAAAAAAAAATAAAAAAAAACATTATGCATGCGTCAACATTAGAGTAAAATATTCTTTAATAATGTAAGATTATTACCGTAATGCGAAATAATAATACTTATTGAACTATGCTCATTTTCAATTATATTCTAAATATTTGTAAAATGTATGTGAAACCATTAGAGGTCGTTAATCACCTTTTACATTGCTGTCGAGAATTAAAAAACCGTATCAGTGAATAAAAAGTAATACTTACTCCTTAATATGAAAGTCAACATAAAGATCTGCCAGCGGATGCTGCATTCGTTCTTTCACTTAAAGCAATGCAATACCGCCGCAGCAACGAATTCATTCACTTTAAAAATACATTGAGTAACCTAGTATCAAAATATCCACGTTCTATCTAAATTTAAAGTCTGTTATTATTATTTTTCTTATCTACGACTCGCTTAATTGCTTAATTGTGAGTTATAATTTTTATGATGTTATAAGAGCGGGATTATTTATGTCAACCGCTGTATTCAAATGTATATATATATATATATATATATATATATATCAATGTAAATGTAAGTGAATTTTATAAATATTTGAGCTAATTACATAATAAAAGGAATTAATATTTTATGTACAAATCTATCATTATCCGATGTTAAATAAGGAAACAACTAATGTTAAATAATGCCTAAAGATTTTATTGCACTGTTATAAATAAATGTTCAATTAAAACAAATAATTATGGTCTACTTATTTGACATGAAAATTTTTGATAATTTTAAGAGCTTTTGAAATGTAAAAGAAACGCTCAATTTTTCGTATACATTATTTTTAACTAAAAGTTCCTTAATTAATGTGCTCGCGAAAGTAATGCTTACTATGGCTAATTTGTAACGTTGCTAGATAATATATTCATAACGAGATGAGAAACTCATTTCAATATTAATGTAATAAAATGAAGTTAGTTATTTTAAAGATGTATTAACGTAAGATTTATGCTAATAAAATTGCTAAACTAATTAGGCTAAAAGGCATTTTTACATCATAACAAACTCGTTGTATTAAATTTTTTTTAATCATCACATGAGCATAAGCTCAATTGTGGTCTTATTATGTAATAGAGTACAATAGTATAATCGAATAGTCTTTAAAAAGTGACAGGTCATAAATAATTACACCTGTATTAGGAATTTTGATTTTATTTTTAAATTTTATAGCTCTTTACGAAGGAGGATTATGTGAGCTTATTTACTTTCTGGAATATTTTCTCTTCTTATCTTTACATACTTGGGCTTAATGTTGAATTACAATTAATTGTAATTATTGATTAAAAATCGTAAACTTAAAGCAAAACAAAAAATTGAAACGAACATTAAAATGACGTATCAAAAACATTGAACTATTAAAGAATAATTAATCCTATTCGAATTTTCAATAGACTTGGACTGAATATAAAATTATGATTTATTTTTAAACGTAATTCATATTCGGCTTGATAGATTATTTTTCAAACTTTTCGCGAAATTTATATTAAAACATCTTATTGTTTATAATATAGGAGAAGAAGTTTTTATTTCCTGTGCGCTAAATTTGCCTTTATTTAACAAAAATAGATAGATATGAAACATTTACTATATAAGAGAATACATTCTTTCAAGTTTCATTAAGAGTTGGAAAAATAAAAGTTAGTTTAATAATAGTATGTGCTGAGAGCGATATATACGCAGTTAAGTCAAACAGTCCGTCAACATTATTTTCTCTTTAAATTCAATTTGGTCTCGTTTGTTAGCATTAGATATTAGCGAAATAAGACAAGTGTATTTGTATTAGTCAATGAAGATATAAAATTGTACGGACAGAGAGAAATGAAAGTTTCGATAATGCCTCAAATGACGCATAATTATAAATAAATTAATTTTTACTACGTGCTGTCTGTACATCTTATATGGACTAGAATTTATGTACTTTGCCATAGATAAATTAGTACGTCCAGTGAAGCATGAATAAATCATGGCATGAAGCTAAGCGAGCCGAGTTCATTTATAGAAAATATAGAAAATTTTAAAATCAATTCCAGGTTTACTTGGGCAGTAAAAATTTATCTTTTTTTAGTGGCAATAAATTTCTATAAATCTCGATATAGTTACATTTATATATCATCAATTTTTTAACTTGGGCAATCGAAAGGAATTATAAACCATTAGAAAATTTTTATTATTCACCTAATTCAGATCAATGCGATTAACATTTCAATAATAATAATAAAAAAAAAAAAAAGAGGGGGTGGGAAGCGTTACATCAAATTCAGAAAAAACATCCATATACTTACATGCACTTTATATATAATATATAAGCATTGAAAAATGAAGCACAATATCTGTATTAATGATAAAAATGTTACCTTTCACCGATAAATTACCGCCTTACTACCAATGAAAGTAAATTTGTTTTCTGCCGAGTGCAATTTCAAGACCTTTGCATGGATTGCAAAAACTCGACGAGCATTAAATCCGGTGAAAAGGCGATTTTCTAAGGCGCGTCGTTTTTTCTTTTTTTCTTTTTTTTGTTTTTTCTTTTTTTCTTTCTTTTTTTTTATAATGAACGCGAGACGAAAAGCACGACATAGGCAAGAAAATGAAGCAATAAGCGTAAGTTTCACCGGCGCTCGCCTGGCGACCGTATGACAGCGGAAAAGGAAGGAGAGGGAGGAGGAAGAGCG
>NW_011948423.1:6704800-6715547 GCF_000503995.2 Ceratosolen solmsi marchali
AGCGGGACTTTCTTCGGGCAAAGCGCGCGCCAGTGAAAGCAAAGCCCGTACGAGACGATGTTTCCTTCTGCGCGACACCGAGCCCGAGATCTTTTAGTCGTGGGGATTTGACGCGAGATGACGCCGAGGCGACGTACGTCGACCGAGCTGATAACGAGCCGAGCGTGAACTCGCGGAAAATTGCGTATCCGTGCAATCGCATCCATCATGTCGACCGGACCCCGAGCTCCCAATGCCGGTGTCCTCGTCGTCGTCCTCCTCTTCATCGTCACCCTGCTCCACGTGACCTACGCCTCGGGCTTGAGCACCGCGCCTCTAGCACCAACAGACAGAACATATCTAAGAAATACGAAATTCGTAAGTAGCGTCTTCTCGTCTGACAAATTATATCCTAAGTGTACACGCGTGACCAAAATATATTCATCTCCCTTGCTAATTTGTATGCACTTACCACGTTCGCTCTTATTCCAATGGGACTTTGACGTAAAGACCTCGAAAGATTCCCCGTACTGCGAGCTCATTCTATTCCATGGCATTAGTCTATCGAATTTTATAAATCTTGCCTTCCTCAATGTAACTAGATTATTGATTATTTGGTAGTACGGGGGCGGATTTCCTCCAAACTTAATCTTTCCAAACGTTTAATACGTTGTGCAAGGACGCGCGGACTTTTAATCACGTGTCATTGGTCAAAATTTGTGAAAATTATCTACGCTCCAGATTCTGGAATGTACCGTATAAGCACGTGACTAATTTAAAGATCAACGATGAAATATTACACTCGGCAATTTGCTAGTATTCGCGTGATGTAATACCGAAGATAAACACCTACGGCCTATTACTCATATTTCTCGACGATAAAAAGAAACGGAAGAGTGTGTGTGAGAGAGAGAGAGAGAGAGAAAGAAGAATGATCCGAATCCATCAAATCCTTAGGCCTTGACCTACAATTTTAAAATTCATCACTTTCTCTGTTTCGAGCGTAAGCGTGAGATACTCACGAGCACAATGTATATTTGTGAAAGTGAACGCGCAACATCTTTCTTTCAGAGTACAAGCTTTAATCGTAGTGGTCGAATATTCTTCGACGATATTTTCGGCATCGATATCGCTAGTAATAGTGGTAGCAAGCCATTGTCGACCAACAATGAGGAAAAATTGCGGAATTGCACGTGTGGTAAGTTGTATTATAATGGTTTTGTGCGTACGCGCGTATTGACTTCCATAATTAATTCAATTTATCAAACAATGTTCTTTCAATGTTTAATTAAGAAATTAAAGCAGAACACAAGAAGAAGAAGAATTTGAAAATTTTTTCACACCAGTGCGGTCGAATTGAATTTCAAATAATCTTTTTTCTTCTTCAACAATAACGTCACTCAAGTGTATATACTTTAAGTAAACGCGTTAAATTCAAAATAAAACGTAATACTCGACGATGTTTAATAAATGACTTTACGCCCATAATCATAATTCCAAATCAAGCAAGATTTTTCTATTGCACCATTTCAGCGATAATTTTAGTATTAACGGATATATACCGTTTATTTAAATAAACTAATAGTCAATGTAAATTATGAACTTAGCGCATTTTTTGTTACTATCACTACTAGATATCAAACAAATTCTAAATTAAAATCACGGAAACGAAAGTAATATACGAATATAATGTCCAGCTAAATGATCTACCACAAACTTGACAATATTTTATGAAAAGTGCATAATGTTATGTATACGTTATTTATCACTTGATGTTTTTCCATCAAAGATTGTGGCTTATCAAATCAAGAGAATAGGATAGTTGGAGGCCGACCTACTGAACCAAACAAGTATCCTTGGTTAGCTCGACTAGTTTACGATGGTAAATTTCATTGCGGAGCCAGTCTTCTTACCAATGATTACGTTATAACAGCTGCTCATTGCCTTAGGAAGTACGTAATTATTCAATGTTAATGCTATAGTGTAATGTAGAACCGTATAGAACCGAGGCTATTTCATAATTTATTATTCTGCAAAATTCATAACTCATTCACTGTTCTGTCGTTATTTATGATTATCGATCAGCTAGTAATATAAAGTATAAAATATATAATCTCCTGCAAATAAAAATATTTTTTACAATAAAAATAAATAATAATATTTTTACCCAATTGAACGAAAGTCATTATTATTTTGAGCGCAAAATAATTAATCACCACTCAGGTTCGCTTAAATATAGATTAATCATGTAATTATACATATTATAGATTGAAGCGATCGAAAATTCGCATAATACTTGGTGATCACGATCAGTTTGTTACGAGTGATGGACAAGCTATTATGAGAGCTGTCGCAGCTGTTATTCGCCACAGAAATTTCGACACCGAGTCATATAATCACGACGTTGCACTTTTAAAATTACGGCGCCCCGTGATTTTCTCAAAAACTATAAGGCCTGTTTGTCTTCCTCGACCAGGTACGATAATCAATTCAAAATCAAATTAAACACGATGAATATTCACTTTCTAGACATTTTTTAATCTCTTTAATGGGTATTTATCGAATTGTTATTGCGTAAGTGCGGAATTCTTCGCCACTTTCAACAAATATTTATTTTCATGATCAACAGGAAGCGATCCTGCGGGAAAGCGTGGAACAGTCGTAGGCTGGGGTCGGACGAAAGAAGGCGGAATGCTCGCAGGAATTGTCCAGGAAGTTGCCGTGCCCGTTCTCACTTTGGATCAATGCAGAAAGATGAAGTACAGGGCGAACCGCATCACTGAAAATATGATTTGTGCAGGAAACGGAAGCCAGGACTCGTGCCAGGGTGATAGCGGTGGACCATTGCTCGTCGATGAAGGCGGAAGACTTGAAATCGCAGGTTTTGATTATTGAATTTAACGATTTCATTTATATTCAATATAGCTCGGCATAATAATTCATAAGTAATAATTCCTTTTGTTGAAAAATTAGATATTTCAATGTTTAATACGTTATAACGTACGTTTCATTTGCTTTCTTTTGCCTTCTTTCTTTTCTCCTCTTATCTTATTGATGTAGCCATGGAAATAAGTAAAAACTGAAAAATCGCACTTATTTCGTAATGTATTCCTCAAATCATTGACATTGTCGTAATGAAGCTGCATAAAATATGTTTTAGGAATTGTTTCGTGGGGTGTTGGATGTGGACGTCCTGGATATCCTGGCGTTTATACAAGAGTTACGCGATACTTGAACTGGATTCACATAAATATGAAAGAAACGTGTTTATGCGATACGTGAGCCGTAAATGCCCTAAATGAAGTGTGTTAATGACTGATAATTCAAGCATGTGATATTACAGTGTACTAATTTTATTTTTTGTACATAATGAAGTTAATTATCTTCAATCATTCCATTCAATAGTAAAAAAAGAAAAGCAGAAGCTCGTGAAGATGATTATGTAGAAGAAATTTTGCGAGAATTACGTCTTATGACGTACTATTGTCATAATGTTGCTTAAATATTTAATAGTGTATTTTGTAATATTTTGATAGTGTGCATTTCTATACATAAAGCTTTTAGTAAATTATTTTTAAAAAATCAATGTAATAATAAAGAAAATAAAAACAAACAAGGTTTTAAACGCTACTAACATTTATGACTACTTTTCAATTTTAAACGTCGAACCGCATTGCGTGTTCATAAACATGGAAACTACATGTGTTTCTAATGACTTGGTTCTTTCACTCTTAAATAAAGTCAACACAAGATCGAAAAATTATATAGTTAGATTATTAATCTAGTAATGAATTAATGGATTACTGGAATTCTCTTGAATAAGGTAAACGTGATCGAATTCTATATTATTTATTCTTTTCCGTTTTAAATGCCTCATTTCGCGTTGATTATAATCATTAAAAACATATTAAAGACACAGCATGTGTCTTGAAAGAAAAATTTCATAGTTTTGAATAGTATTTCATAGTATTGGATTTTTGGCCGATCGGTAAAATAAAAAAGAATAGAAAACCTATAAAATCTTAAGAACATTATACATCATAAGATAGTCATATGATTTTTGAGCATTTCACGCGTAAGAACATAAATAAAATACTGTTATAAGACTTAATTTCGTATAAAATATTATTGACCGTAATAAAACATTGCTGTAAATTTATCGTAATTTATTGTAAATTATAAATAATTTATTTATGCATAAATGTAATGGCGCTAGATTATATCTACTTGGATATTAATGATCCTGTATGGACTTTCAAGTCTTAAAGTAAAAGGCTTGAAAGCTTTTATACAGTGAAATATTCTTTGAAAAACAATAGTCTGCGATATATGTAAAATGACTATTGGAAATTTGCACACACATTACGTGCGAACCCCATCAATTACAATTGTGTTAAATATCATATAGAATTTATCAAAATCCTCCAAGCGCAGTATGCGCGATACGGCAAAAAAATTGCGACCCACTTTACTTGACTCACTGGCAGTCGAAACGTGTATCATACGTGAAATCTTCTTTAATTCCTCAATTGACTCAAATGACATCTAAATATCATAAAACGATAGACCATAAATCGGTGTATCGCCGATTCCAATATCGCGGGACTTTAAAAACCTGCCGGAGCAATTGCAGCAGCGAACCTGCTAAGTGAAGCGTGCATAATTAGCATGTACAGAAACCGCACCGCCCACTTACGCTACACGTAGATACCCTAGTATCAACAAGCTACAAACTAGAGGATCCGTTATCGGTCGCGTGTCGGTCAGTGACAGTGGCAGCTCCGACGGTAGGCCGTGATCGTGAACGTGACCGTGAACGCGGCGCTCCGACATATTACCCACTCCTTCCCTGAATTCGCGCTGATCGGTCATACGCGATCCGGCTATTCGCGTAGCCGAGCAGCAGGTCGGCTCTGTCTTCCCCCACCCTCGGCCCAATCTCGTCGAGGCCTTGTCCCCTCGTCTGGCGATTGCACGCATGCCTCAGTGTGGATACGCAAGGCGAGCCTCTCTTCAAGGATTGAACGCGAACGCCCATGGCTGCACGACCCTGACACTGGCTTTCTTTACTGGAGGTACGGTTCTCGCGCTTATTTACTCTTTCCTTTTGTTACTTTAGCCTTTTCTTTTCTCTTTTCTCATTTCTCTTTTCTTTTTCAAATTATGGGTGCACTCGAACGATGGGAGCCTAACGGTAATGAACCAATCGCCTTTACTCGGTCAATAGCTTAGCTCGACAGGCACCTTGACCTTAGTCAATTTAAAATTGGCGGCACAAACAACGACCACGACGACGACCACGACGACAACCACTACGAAAAAAATTAGAAAATAAAAAAAAATAAAAATTATAACCAGGAACTGCAGTATAATAAATAAATACTTGTGCGCGAACGCGCGCGTACACCAACCCACCCACCCACCCACGCGCAACCACACACACTCGCGCACACGTACGTATGTTTTTTAAAACTAACGATTTAACGTACCGAACTATGTTTATGTTCTAAAGTCCTCTCGATCATATCGATTTACTCCATTTAATCTATTGTGTAAGTCTATTGTTTTAACGGTAAAATGAATTGAATAAACAAAATAGAAAATATTTTCGCACACGGAAACAATTATTAAAAGTGATTTTTTTATTTTATATTTGACTGTCGATAAAGTTATTTATTATGGGGATTATACAGCTGATCGGATTACGTTTACGATTCATATTACGTTACATACAACAGACGACTGTTACCTATTACAGTTCCTTTTTCACGTACTTTCATATTTATTCACATCTTTTTATTGATTGAATACCAGAGAACACTAAAGAAATATTTGAATTCCCAGTATATACATATTTATGATAAAAGTAGATAACCTTAGATTTTTTTTTTTTTTTTCAATAACTTTATTGTTCTCTATTGCTTTATTATAATAATAATGAAATGTTCTAAAAAGTAGAGCAATTCATCAAGGCTGTGAAGAAATAAAAATTCCTTAATTATTCGACATCTGCACTTCTATTTACGCTTGGTTCATCGCTGTATTCACGATCATGCAATCGAGAGTTTGGCCATTGCGATTTCTCTTCCTCATTACTTTCTTGGTATCGAGGGCGAAGTGTCACGAGCTTGATGTGAGTTTGTCCATCTGAAAATTCATTAAATTTTATAGCCTTAGCGGTTTAATTTTACACCTCGAGAAAATAATGATTCTAACTAAATAATGAAATAGTAAAATGTAATATGGCATGAAATCAAACTTCATACATATAAAAAGGTACATTTTAGTTAATAATAAGTTATTACAAAAAAAAAAAAAAAAGAAAAAAAGAATCGTAATAATGTATTAATCATCAAATAAATATTTAATCAATTTCGAAGGTTTTTGAAGTTCGATATATGTTCATTCAAATATTAGTAGTAAAATTATAAATTCTCATAAGTTAATCAGGAGACGAGAAAGTTAAGGGTCGAGTATTTTTTTTTTTTTTAAGAAATAGTTTGAAAATAATTATGTCGTGTATATTTAAAATTTTTCGTTAAGTGTATGATTGAAATTAATTTGTAGGCTATTTCGTTGAATGTTTTTGATATTTATTATCATGGATAATTAAAGTATGCAATTCGACGAATAGTTTAATAATTAATAAAAAATAAAATATAAATAATATCAAATTGAAAATATTTCATAGTAATTTGCCGTTATAATTTCTGTTACGTAAGGTAAAACTAATTTTAGATTTTTCATTTATAAATATCAAAAATATGAATAAAGATAAGTGCTCTAACAATGTGGTATTTCAGCCAGATAATAATAGTACAAGAAACTTTTTGAATATCTTCAAAAGTAAAACGAAAGCTCCTCCTGGGCCATGCTATTGCAGTAGGTAGAAGTGCAATAATTTCTTATATGTCCTATTATTCAAGAATCGCTAGTAAATTTCTTATTTCACTTAGGCTGTGGACTTCGCAATGAAGACAGTCGTATAGTTGGTGGGCAGACTACACTGATTAATGAATTTCCATGGCAAGTGAGATTGTCTTACATGAACAGGTTCTACTGTGGCGGGACTCTCATTAACGATCGTTACGTTTTAACTGCTGCACATTGTGTCAAAGGGTAAATGAGTCGATATCAACACTTACGGGACTTCGAATTAAATTGCAGTAAATTGATTTTCTTATGCCAAACGCATCCAAGTTATTAAATATGCAATCACACTGAAGCATGAATATGGATCTTTTTCTTTTTTTTTTTCTTTATCTTTATTAGCTCATACATGGAGCATTATAATATTTCATTATTGAGCAATAACTTTATTGGTAATTTGTAGTACGATATTGTTTAAAATATGCCATTTTAATGAATAATTTTCATGCGTTTTGTATAAATATTGTGTATAAAATATGCCATTGTATACAATGAGATTTTGTAAATGAAGTACAAAGATTTGGACAGCTTGAGGCACGTTTCTATAAATTTAATTACTCTTTATTCAAAGTGATCAACATATTCAGTGTTTTTTTCTTCAGGTTTATGTGGTTTATGATAAAAGTTACGTTCGGCGAGCATGACCGATGCACACAAAAATCAACGATTGAATCAAGATTTGTTGCGAGAGCTTTTATTGGGAACTTTAGTTTTTTAAATTTCGATGACGACATAGCCCTGCTTAGGCTGAGTGAAAGAATTACATTATCGGAAACTATAAGGCCAGTCTGTCTACCTTCGAACAAAGGTAAAACAAAATTTGCATTTTCATTAAATTTAATTTTTGTATTTATTTTATTATTCCCTTAGTTACTATCAGATAACACAAAGTTTATAATTCTTAATAATCAACCGATTATTTTTAAGTTTAAATTATTTATTTATAACATTAAATAGCCAATAGTTAATTTATTCAAATTATTAGTCAAAGTTCAAATTATTTCTATTATTAGAATAGAAAAAATTTGTGTTTGTGATTCATCAGGTTTATTATTCAATAAATTTTAACTTTTGTTTAACACGTAACATACATGAAATACTATTAAAAATAACAGTATAATTTCATTCAGTATAGTTTCAAAATATTAGCAAATTCACATTAAATTTGTTGTATATACTTTATACATATATGCGTATATGTTTATTAAAAAAATAATCAATTTTATTATAATGACATACCGCTATTCTTTAAAAAATATATTTCTACAGTCCCTCGGAACATTGAATGTAATGAAATAAATATGAGCAAATTTCCATGATAAATACTTACGTTAATAACCTTTTTTTTTTTTTTTTTAAGTTTTAAGCTGGACTATAATTTACAATTTTATCATCATTTTTATACGATTTCATTATAATGCTAAATTGTGTATGTAGGTAAATATAATTATACTTTCATAGTAATAAATTTATCTATTAATATAAGATATAGTCTTACGCGATATTTATTCACTTACGTAAAATATATAGAATGAGTGTATAAAATATTATTTTTTTTACGGAGCAAATATCTGAAGAATTATAAATATTATCAATCCTGCATAAAATGCATAATGCAATTTCAATAATTGAAAAAATTATGCAATTTTTATAAAGCATACAACCTCGTTCACTACTTTGTTCATTATCAAATCTTTACAATGACAAAACCATCATAATTATTTGTGCATACGGGTTTTATGATAACACGTCCCCAGATTCATATAAAGTCGAGGATGAAATTTGCCTTACTTTACGCCTGAATACATTCTTTTACTATTTTATTTTGGCTTTATATTCTATAAATATATATATAAATATATATATATATATATATATTAAATGTCCTTTCTTCAGAATTTTTGGTTCATGCATTTAGAAAATAAGGGCTTAAATTCTATTATTATTTTTTGATAATTATTAAGTTAGCTTGTAAAATCTAAGAAATAATACTAAGTATGAATTATACAGTTATTAACAATTTATTTCATTAATTTAGTTTCATACAAAAACATAAAAGGTATATTTAATTAAATATAGTAGTAAGTAATGAGAATAGTAATCAACATTATTTTCAAAATAATTTTAATTATAATTGCAATTATAACTCGTAATTATACACGCACACGTAATATTAGTTCAAATCTATAGAACAAGTCGTTCGCTAACGAATTTATTGATATATTTGAATTGGATTTAGTAAAAATTGAAGTAATGCATAATTTAAGTTTACTTTTTTTATTTTTCATTACAACTTTTCGTTTCTATTTATTCATCAATTTTATGTAGACCCATGAACTTTTGCGTATTTGTTTAAGTCGAGCAAAACTCAGATGACGAAATTATGAACGATTTCAATGTTTCAAAAGCAATTCAATAATAAACATAATTTCTAATACAATCGATATTACAATTCAATATGATGTATTGTGCATCATTTAGAATAAATAAATCAACTAATGTTGAGAATATATATATTAGGGTACCATATTTTTAAATTACAGATAATCTATACGTAGGAGCGAATGCTCTTGCTTCCGGATGGGGAACTTTGCACGAGGATGGCAAACCATCCTGTCTTTTGCAATCAGTCGATGTACCTGTGATGAGCCTTGAAGACTGTCGCAACACCAGTTACAATTCTCGTATGATATCCGAAAATATGTTATGCGCTGGATATCCCGAAGGGAAAAAAGATTCTTGTCAGGTAAACAGTAGGCAATTAATTAAAAAAATATTTAATCCAATACGTTCCTTTCCAATTGCAATGTGAAAAATTATTAAATTATTGACACAACGCGAGGCAAAATGTATTTTATTAACTAACACCAATGAATCCGCGTGTGTATGCACGTATACATTATTCTTTAATATATGAAAAGGAACAATTCATTGGATAATATTTGATATTGATATTTTGGAGAAGAAAAAACATTTGACAGTGATATTCCCGTGAACGAAGCATTGATAATCATAATGTAAATATTGATTTTTTTTCTGCCATATTAGGGAGATAGTGGTGGTCCACTTGTCACCGAGAGAGAGGATAAAAAATACGAGTTAATCGGCATTGTATCTTGGGGAAATGGATGTGCCCGGCCAGGTTATCCCGGTGTTTACACACGAGTCACTCGTTATCTCAAATGGATTATGAACAATTCCAAAGACGGATGCTTTTGTGAACATTCTTGATTTCAAATTTATTTATGATATTGCATTTATATACTCCCTCCTGGTGTTCATTTGAAAAATGAAAAGAAATATTTTATAACTTGCGTACTTATCGTGTGCCATTTAATCGTTATTAGTTTTTTAAGTATATTTGTAATGCCAATTTTAGCAAAACGAGGATAATGTAAATGATATCCGCTTCATACATAACAAGAATATTTATAATGATTTTATATTTAAAAGGATAATAAATTATTTTAATGTTGAATAATATATTTTGTGGGATTTTATTATCGTACGAGGAACGTAGTTTACTAAGCGCCGAGCATGTTTTTAGTAAGATTTTCAGAAACTCGGAAAGTCCAAGTAATAGAAAATCTCATATGGCGTTGTTGACTGCCATGCAATCTTAACGGTACCTGTTACTATGCCACTTTTTCCTCGATTATTTCTCGCTGTTTTCAAACGAACGAACAATATAAGAATAAATATCTCTCCAGATATAGAAACGAAAATTAATATTGAGAAGATCCCTTGATGATTTACTTTTTTTTTTTTTTTTTTTTTTTTTTTTTTTTTTTTTTTTTTTTTTTTTTTTTTTTAAATTCTTCTCATTTTTGTATTTTTA
>NW_011948423.1:6715589-6803902 GCF_000503995.2 Ceratosolen solmsi marchali
TTTTTTTTTTTTTTTTTTTTTTTTTTTTTTTTTTTTTTTTTTTTTTTTGTGAATAACTTCCGAATTTGAGTAATTTGAAAATAATAATATGTCCATAAAAGAAAAAAGCACCACTAGAATATCTGAAATAAATATATTTTTCAAGCGTCCCCCGGGAAGTATTAATATACGCAACACGGAGGATATATTATGGGTAAATATTATTTATCGTTGTTGGGGATTTCGGGAATTCCCTACGAAAGTCTTACACAAAAGACTAAATCAAATAGTCATAAAATTGAGAAGTGCCAAATTTCGTCATCTGGCTTTTATAAAGACTGAACCTTTTATAAAGAATTACCGAGGCAAAAATTTCGAATACTCTTTTCGAGATAATGATTTTTTGTAGAAAATTTATTTCAAGTATAATATGTATATTAATACATATTTCCGATGTTGTAAAAGGGTCGAGAAGGTAAGGGGTAGAGAGAAGAAAATGTCGAATGACGGTAAAAATGCGGGCAGAAATGATAGTTCCGCCATTTTAGAGGCATTTAAGGCGCAGTTAAAAGAGTGTCAGTATTTCTTTAGTTGTTATTGTCGATAGAAAAGTCATGAATGTACAAGAGATCGTTAAATATCTTATGGGAGCCATCGTGGCTGTCATTTTACTTGGCGTTATGAATACTACAGCTGATGTATCGGTGATTTTTTAAAGATTTCTCTATCATATATTTTACGTTATTCAGTAATAAATGTACTATTTCAATTGTTATATTATTTTCAATTTGTTTAAATTATTAAATCAAATTTAATGCTTCTATTATTTATACTTGTCAGTATATAATAAATTATTAATTTGTGTTTTTATAATAGACGCAATTATTATTTTATAACTTTGGCAAACGATGTCCGTCAAGTTAGTAAGGATTATTTCTTGAGATATAAAATCGTTTACGTAAAAAAGCCTTGTGTAAATTCCGCGTAAATTCACCTTGTAACCTCGATGCAAATACTCACTGTACATGAGCAGAGATATTGTGATAATAATTAAATTTATTAAATATATTTTATATAAAATATTTTCATCGATTAAGCACTCGACTAACCTGAGAAATCCAAAAGGATTATTCGATATACTACTCGGCAAGTATAGACCATGCATTAGTTGCAGTAAGTGTACAATATAATTAAAGTAAAATTTCCATTTTCAATCGCCTTATTATCGATTATCGTGGGAACTTTAACTTCGCATTATTAATTTCAATCTAGTGTGCGGAAAATCGAATCGCGGAGGTGCAAGATTTTTAGGTGGTGAATACACAGATACACATGAATTCCCGTGGCTTGCCAATATACACCTAAAAAAAAAGTCTGTAGTGAGCGGTATATTAATCAATGATCGTTATATATTAACAGCAGCGAGTCAACTAATAAAGTAAGTTATAAAATAGCATATACTTTGATCTGCAAATATAGGTTTTCAATAATTAAGCATGAATAATATTATTAATTGGCGGAACATATTAGCTTTATGTGTCAATTTTACGCTTCGATTTCTCTAATTTACAAAGTCATGGAAAAAAAAAAAAAAAAAAAAAAGGAAGAATAGAAAACAAAATCATACTTTTAATTTTTGTTATTTTAATATGTTGACGAGGCGAATTATAATTATTAATGCTAAATTTATATTAATACGAATTATAATGTTATGTTACGTTAATGGACTAATTAATTAGTGCAACTCCTCCTGAAGTAAAAGTATCTCTGGGAGAATACGATCGATGCCATTTGGATATATCCTCGGTACTTATAAGTATCGATACCATAATTCCATATCCAGAATTCGATTACGAATCACGAGCCCATGATTTAATGCTGATTCGTCTCAGCCGATCAACAAAATTTGAGAGACGAATTTCACCGGTATGCCTGCCAGAGGCTGGTCAGTAAAAAACTTTTTAGTAAAGTTGCACAGTAATATTATGATTTAAGAAACTTTCTATACTGCCAAAATATTTTGTTCATTATTTTTTATGCATTATTAATTTCTTCATATAACTCTTTAATTATACACGGTATATTAAAACATTCAGAACAATGGTCGTATATAACAGCCGTGCATGTAATTGCTAAATTTCTAGTAAAGTTTAATATAGAGTTTTAATAATAATAACAATAATGACTATAATAATAAATACAGAAACAAAAACAACAATAATAAAAATAATAATCGTCGTAATTTTAATAATATTTAGAATATCAGTAGTGGTAATAATTAATTTATCGAACAACGAGATAAGTAATCAAAAGCTATTTACAATATATAGATAATATAATTTTCTTATTGATATTCAATAATATTACTACAAAAATATTACTATCGATTTGATTAATTGTAATTATAATACTGATTAAACAAGAAACAATAAGCTCTATAGCTTCAAAGTTTATAAACTTGCCATTTGTAGCTATACATGACACTGTTGCCTGCGTAAGGGCTAATTATAACTCTTATTTTCAGTTCGATAATAATAATAATAATAATAATAATAATAATAATAATAATAATAATAATGATAATAATAATGATAATAATAATGATAATAATAATGATAATAATAATGATAATAATAATGATAATAATAATGATAATAATAATGATAATAATAATGATAATAAGAAGAAGAAGAAGAAGAAGAAGAAGAAGAAGAAGAAGTAGAAGAAGAAGAATATGAAGAAGAAGACGAAGACGAAGACGAAGAAGAGGAAGAAGATGAATAATAATAACAACAACAACAACAACAACAACAACAACAACAATGATAAAAATCTAAAATGAATAACAAGAATAAAATTCCTATGCAAATGTTGTACACTTTTGTTTTCTTACATAAAATAATGAAGAACAATTTATTTCTTTATAGAATCAACGTACTTGGGACAAGTGGGCACGGTAATGGGATGGATGGAATTTGGTGGTGAAGGAAATCCCAATGCCAGGACGTGCCGACCCCGAAAGCTCGGCTTACCCATTCTGGGCAGACGTGAGTGCCTTAAAAGTGGAATAAAGCCGATAAACTATCACGTGGAAACTGGATGCTTGGGTATTATTGGATCAAACTCAATTATATGTAACGTAAGATATATCTCCCCTCGAAATAACAAATGATTTAATAATTACCGCTCCGACTCAATGTTACTAGAATGATGCTGGGACAGCGATATTGCGCAGATCGTACAGTGGCTTTTATAGCCTAATTGGTAAGTAGAAATTTTCTGGAAATCGATATTTATGGAAATTATATTTGGATGGTAAACGTTGCTTTTTAATAGGCATTTTGTCGGACATCAACAATTGTAGTAATAAACAAGGCACGGCAGTTTATTTGAAAATTGGACCATATCTCAATTGGATATATAAAGAAACAAAAGATAGCTGTTATTGCTTCAAACCCTTTGTCATGCCAGATATAAAGTCGTCTCATCTATCCGCTTATTAAATAAAATACAACTATCATTATATTATTGTGCGCAGCTTCCTCTTTCAAGCGATTTTTCATATCGCATTATTGGGTTACGGTTTGATTAAAACAAATTCAATTCAAGTAATCTTAGATAATTAATTCTTTATAATATAAGCTATAATAATTAGAAAATGCGTCATTAAGAATAAAATATCTGCACAAATTATATATTAGGTTTATATTTGTATTAAAAAGAAAAAATAATGCATTTATATTTCATTTTTTTTTTTTTTTATATAATATTAATGAAATGAACGATAAATGTACTGTGAAATGTAAGAAATGTCGAATGATTTTGCATTTACTCAAATATTTAACGATCGTTTAAAATTTCTTCTATGTGTTTAGAATGCGCGATATAGTCATGTGTCATCTTGATGCTCTAATATATTCTTCATAATCTACAAGTTTCTTTGCTTATATCTTTTCTAATATTATAATGAATAATAAAGTGCTTTTATTCAATTATTATCAATTATTTTCAAATTAAATAGGCAAAATATTTATATTGTCTGCCCTTTAAGGAATTAAATTAAAATTAATAATGATGATTACGCCTATTGATGCTATGCTATTATGGAATACGATAAAAAAAAATAATAAAGACATTAAAAGATAAATGTAATTTATATATTCTCTTTTAGATAAATTATTAAATTAAGATTTCAATTTTCATAAGTGTTATTACACCACATTCATGGATATTATTAAAGATAATATGTAGATATGATTTTCATTTAGGTTGACGTGTATTTATTTCTGTTATTTAATTTTGTTTTGAAATGTTCGCTATACTTTTCCGATACGAGTTTACTTTTTACTTAATGTGACTTATTTGAGCAAATAGCGAAAAAATAATTGCATATTAATAAGAAAAAATAAATTAAATGAAATAAATTGGCATTTAATTGTAATTAAATATAATTGAAATCAATTACTCTACAATTTAATATAACATGAAAATATTCTATGTAACTGTTTCATTTTTTAATTAAACTTTGTTAAAGATTTTTGTTCTCTTTAAATGAAAAATTAACAAACAAAAATAGTAATAATTGATAATACAACTAATTATAATTATATAGCTATTCTCAATAATGTTTAAATGCATTTATTAGACTGAATATCTAATTATTTAAAATTTTCATCAATTAATTGCTAATTTGTTATTAATATTTAAGCTAAGTTTTTGGTATTAAGAGCAATATATTAATAAACCGAAAATTCTAAATCAATTATAAAAATGTTTATTTTATGTAAATTAATTTATTAATTATTGTATGTATAATTGTATATAAAAATGTATATTAGAACTGTATCAAGCAAGTTTATGAATATATTATCGTTTTCATTTCAAAAGTAAAAATAATAAAGAAAATTTCGCGATTGATTAGTGTAAATACATTTAAAAAATAAATTTATACTAGAATTTGTATACTGTAAATATATATAAACATTTTTTCATGTAAATCATGCAAATTAAATGAAACCAATAATATATCAATAATACTATTATCATGTATTTGTAAAAATATAACGATAATATATCGATTAATTATCATGTTCATTTGAATTTTCTTTATTATATAGAATGACATTTAAGCGACTAAATACTTCTAATATCTAATCCCATGAAAATTAAATTAAAGATAAAGAGTTGAGATTTGCTTAAAATTTCATTTATAATTCTATCTATAAAGGTAAAGTGATTTCGATTTAATTTTCAAATAAAACACTTACATAATAAAATTATTAGAATTACTTAAAAAATCTGTTAATTGTACTTAAAAAATTCCTTAAAATTGAATTATGAAATTTATAAAAATCAGATATAGAATCGGTAAGTACGCTCTCTAATAATGTATTAAGTAAAACAAAATAAAAATTTTTGATTTATTGCAGAAGTTCAAAAAGAAACATTTACTGCAAAACCCGTAGTTACACTATCATCAGCAATAAAAAAAGTGTATAAGAGCCTTGTAGATAGATACAGAAACTTGCTAGATAGAAAAGTATGAAATATAAGTATGGAAATATAAGTATATTTATTTTATTTATATTAATTATTCATAATTTAATATGTCTATTTAATTATTCGTGCGATCGAGAAATATTATCGAGTTAATAATTGGAAACGTGGAGTGAAAAATTTGGAAAATAAAGAATTTTAATGGATAGAAATGCTAAGTGATGCTAAAGACTTTTAGTAAAAATTAATTAATAATTATCAACTGATGAAATCTTTCGCGAGCTATTTAATTAAAATTATTATATTATTATTAAATTGTATTTTAACTCTATATCGAATGTGCAATTGTTTGGCAATTATGTCATCGCAAATTAAATGTAGCACATTGAAGCGCTAGATCTGCGTGTAGATCCGTAGTTTATATTATCATGGATTTAATAAACTTCTCAAATTTTTACCAAAGATAGAAATCATAAATCACTTACAAGAAAAGAAAGGAATAATGAACAAGTGCAAACACTCGTAAGATATTACATTTGATTTATAATGTTCCATTGCACTCATGAAAATATCAAGGAAACCGATACGAGCTGATAAGTTCGCAACTGTATTATTTATCGAGTAACACAATTAATTTACGATCAACAAACGCTTAGAAACGAATTGGCTTGATCGAGCACCGCAGTTCTAATTCAGAAAAATAATCGCACGTTAAGTCGACCGCAAGCAAGATGATATTACAGGCCCTCACCACAATTGGCGTCCTACTGATCATAGACGTTCGTTGAGAGTAATTATACTCGTCTTCGTCTATTATACAATTATTATTAAGCTTGAGCACTAAAAAGATTCATTATTTTTAATTTTTAGGTAACTAATGGAAATTATCCGCGTGTAAATAGTAATTGTGGTAAAGTATTTGAGATTTGATTGATTTTGATTCATTATAATAGCAGCATCTCTATATCATAATATCTTTACGATTAGTATCAAAAGCATTGCAATAAAATATGTGTTAATAAGTCAAATCGAAATAAACAAGTCACTTTCAACAATAATTAATAATAAATAAGAATTAATAAGAAATAACAGAAACAGCGACAGCGACAGCGACAGCGACAGCGACAGCGACAGCGACAGCGACAGCGACAACAAACAACAACAACAACGACAGCGACAACAAACAACAACGACAGCGACAACGACAACGACAACGACGGCGACAACAATAATAATAATGCGATAATACGATTTAATAATTTCTTCATTTTTTTCTTTCATTTTACTAATAAAATTAATGATCCGGCGCGCATTATTCAAATTGCTTTTATTAACGTATGAGTGGATACGTATTAATTTGTTTTATTTTAATTTTTTCAAGCAATAGGTCTAATCTTTTATTACACGTGTAGAAGTAACGAAGTGTTAAAAATTAAAACGCCGTTAGGAATATGTCACGATACTGCACGATAAAAAAATATTAATAATTCTTTGTTTAAGGATGCAGTATTAAATATTTATTGAAATAACACTAATTTCTTTTTAAATATACAAGACTGTGGACATGCGAACGAAGGCATTGCTAATCGCATAGTCGGTGGAATTATATCCGTTCCGCATGTCTTCCCATGGATTGTTGCTATATTGGACCATGGTGCCCTGCACTGCGGTGGTGCTCTCATAAACGATCGCTACGTACTAACTGCTGGTCATTGTATATTTAAGTGAGTTCATTGTCATTTTGAAAATGCATCTAAAAAGTACGTCTCGCGATAAATATTCGCTCCATAAACACTTTTGCCCCCTCACCATCGCATCGTAAATCACACTCGATTCCTTCAATCAATTAATTAAATATATATTAGGAAAATTAATTTTTTTCAGAATAAAAAAGAAACATCTATCTTTAGTCCTAGGATTGCACGATATTCGAAAAATCAAGAGTGGCTTAACAATAAAACCAGCTGAGATGATTCTACACGAGGACTTTCATAGTGACGTATTGCATGATTTTAACGATATTGCTCTTATTAAGTTGTCGCATTCAGTTGAGTTCACAGACAATATTAAGCCAGTGTGTTTGCCAACGCCCGGTAAGTATTGTTATAATTTCACGATAATACGATATTATCACATTAATTGATGAATTAATACGTATTATCTCGAGTCGTTTATACACTATTTATATTTTTTTTCTCTCGATAATTAATTAATATTACCGCTATTCATAGTCATTTTTCGGTGACGAAGGATTTTTTTTTTTTTTTTTTTTTTTTTTTGATCAACTCCCACTATATAAAACTTTCAGTTCATCGTTATTTCTAACATTGAAAAATACGAATAAGAAAATATACAGTAGTATTGTATGCCTTTAGGATCGAATTATGAAGGACATCAAGTTAAGGTATCAGGTTGGGGACGAATAAAAAGTAATGGAGGAGCATCGAGATATCTAAGACAGGCTAATTTAAGGATACTACCTTATGATTTGTGTAAACAAACAAAAATTGGTCCTCATTTAGATGAAAAAATGTTATGCGCTTATGCAACGGATACAGATGCTTGTCAGGTAAATACTTGTATTTTTATTTCATCTTTTCTTAAAAAAAAAAAAATAAATAAATAAAAACAAGTAAAAAAAAATTTTCAACTAAAAATTATAAATATGCATAGTATATTATATTGTTTAGCTTGTATTAAAAAAATTTTACAATATAACACAACTTTAAGATCTTTTAATATAATGCGAAGCTTTACCTCCTAGAGATTTTTCAATAATAAAAGTTGAAATTTTTCATTTACGTGTGTGCGCGGTTGTATTAGTTATATATTTCCAATTTAGAAAGCACTCGACTTTCTTAATATTAAATATTATGTGATATTTGGAAAATATATTCACGTTATGAATATATAGAGTTAGAATAATAGGTCAAATGAAATTTTAAAGTTATTTGTGTAATTGATTGAAGGTTGTGTAAAAAGTAATCAAAATTTTAGATTGACGTAGTAATTTGTAGGCATCCATACATTAAGCATATGCCAGAGTCGCAGTTTCAATTAATCGTTGTGACGTAGCATAAATTTAAAACAACATTTAAAATAAATTTTAAAATTAATACCTCGCGTTTCTTGAATTTATCAACTGTGCTGATAAATTCATTATAAAAATTATAATAATACATTTACTATTAATATAATTCCAATAATTTACGTCTATAAATATATAAACATAAATATATATATATATATACATATATACATATATACGTAAATAAGTAAATATATACTATAAAAAAAAAAATAAAAAAAAAATAAAATAAAATAAAAAATAAAAAATATATATATATATTTAATTTGAAGTGGAAATACATTGTTTTACATATAGTTTTAGACTCTTTAAACTTTTATAACCTATTTATAAACAATATAATATATTTTTTAATTTATTCTGTATATATTATTATCTCAGTTTTAGTATTTGATATTAAAATTTCAATTGCTTTAATACTCATTTACTTATTCTTTAATAGAATTTATACAATTAATATATATTATTCTTTTGAATAGAAATACACAAATTTAAACCTTTTTAATCTTTTTAGTGATATATTTAAAAAATTTGTATACCATTACATCATTAATATTTTAATTTAATATGTTTAATTTCACATTTGTTATTAAAAATTTTTAAATTACAATTCCATCTGATGGTTCATATTTTCGTTTTAAATAAAATTATTATATATATATATATATATATATATATATATATATTGGTTTTTTCATTTTTTTATTCTTTAATTGAATCGTTTGTTTTTTATTTTCTATTCTAACGATTTATTTTAGATTTATTTATTATTATTTAATTTATTTAATTAATTATGTGCCTTTAGATAATAAAAGGTATTTTTTTGTATCAAAACTATATAAGTGAAAAATTCTTATCTAATTATTTAAAACCAAGTGATCAAATAATTCATAAATAATATAAATATCATCTGCAGAATATTTAAAAACCGTTATCCCATATACGATTCATATTTTTATTGTGTACTACTTCATAAAATTGAAAATATATTTTCGTGGTAGTAATTAAAAATTTATGACTATTTTTTCTGCAAATATATGCAACATATTCTTAATATAAATATTAAAAATTAGATTATATTTTCAAAAATCAATTATAAAAATTTACATATATAAAATAAAAGTTTTGTTAATATGGAATTATACGTAGTATTTGAAATCAACATTAAATATTATATTCTTTATCGCAGTTCTTTTTAAATAAATGTAACGAAAACATTGTGTAATCGGCTTTAATATTGTATATATTTACAAATGTGTGAAATAATTAATATAAAACATAATTTTTCTTTACCGATGAAATTAAATTATGCGATTATTATAAAGCTTTTATTGGTTTGCTTTTTTTAATTTTATTAAATCATGGATTTTAAACATTTCTATCATTATCAAAATTATTTATTAACAATTTCTAAAAACATATCTACTATTCAAACTAATATAAGAGAATATAATTATTTTATTATTTCTAGCTAACAAGATTTCAAATTAAAATTTTTTCATTAAATTTCAACTATTCATTAATTATTAAAATACAAATAATGTTAATCTGAAAGTAATACATGAAAAATGAAATTAAAACAAAATTTGTACATATTTTCATAATTACATAAAAAAAATTTATTACTTTGAATTGACAAATATATATATATATATATATATATATATATATATATATATATATATATATTTATTTATTTATTGTAAACACAAAGTAACTATTTTGTTAGTTATAAGATAAAAATTATAATTTTGAAAGCCTATAACTAGTAGTATTTTTTTGCAGGCTGTTTAATTTATGAGATAAACTATTTATATAAATTTTTCTTATTGAACAATTCGGATTTCGTAAAATATGACAGAGGCGCGCGCGAGCTCACGAATCATATACTAAGTAATTTTAAAATATATTTCTCTTCTTTTAGGGGGATAGTGGTGGTCCATTAATTTTTCAACGAGACGATGAAAAATACGAAACAATAGGTAAATAAAAAGAATTATTATTTTTAAGTTTTTGCTCTATTGCTGGTCAGTGACTACTGCATGATAATCTTGAATTATTAATTTAATTATTAATTTACTATAATATTATAAATATTCCCTTTTTGCAGGTATAGTGTCTTGGGGCTTGGGATGTGCACAAAGAGGATTCCCAGGAGTTTACGTGAAACTTACAGATTATTTAAACTGGATATACACACATACTTCAGATGCGATTTATTGTATGGATAAATAATTTTATATTTTTCAAATATAAATTTAATAAAATATTTAGAAATTATTGAATAAGCGATTTTTTTCGAGAATGATATAAAATTTATTTAGTTTTCTTCATAAACAATGAACTCCTTCGTTATCGTTTATATTTTTTTCTTTCTTGTGTTTATGATTCCATTTTATGAGCAACATATAATAGCTTTGTGATAATGTCGGTAAGCAAATACGAAGATCAATGATTAAAAGTCATAAAGATTAATAGTTTTAATCTGGCCACAATGATAAAATTATTTTGTACCTTCATTTTCATTTATTGTTTTAAATATACACAAAAAACTTTGTTTTGTCTAATTATTGAAAATATTTGAAGAAGAATTTTTAATCGATTAATAAAGTTGAATTAGAAAACAATTTATTCGAGATATAAATAAACATATTATATAATTAAGTATATATCAGTAAGTCTAATTTGGTCTGTCTAATTCAGTCTGTATGTACATATTTATAATTTTAATAAGATTTCAAGTTATTTTATGAAAAATCGAAATTCTTAATACTATAAATTACACTTGAAAGCTTTTAAATTAAAGCGATTTAAAATTATAACATGTAGTTGTTAGAAAATTCTTGAAATTTTATGGAAGCCAATTATTATAGTTTTATGCACAAAATACCTTTATTAAACTGTAAAATTACACTTTTGATCTTTATTACTTTAAGTTCTTGGATCATAAAAGCTTCAAAAAGCTTCAAATTAATTACTAGTTGAAATATTATATTAGAATGTAAATATTTCATTCTATATGGTGTTCTTAAACAGTTTAATGATGATGATTTTAAAAAAATTCGACTGTTTTAAATGCAGTTATAGATATAAAGAAATAAGGAATACAGTGTGTATACATATATATGTATATATATATATATATACTGATATACAATTTTAATTGTTTAGAAAAAATAAACATTGATTTATTGCTTATTAATGTTAACAGTTTCTGTAATCTATATGTTTTATTATAGATTATTATACTAATTTAAAAAGCTGAAATCATTGTATATTTACTTTGTGTATCATTGTTAATTTTACTTTTATATAAACCGAAGATATGTTTGAAGAACACATTTCAAAATGTATAATAAATTTTAAACTTTGAAAGAAATGATGTTTTGTTGATTTATTTCATAAATTATTGTTCGTAGCGGTCAATAATTATGTGCAAATTGTAAAATCTTGAACATTATGCAAATATAAAAATGCATTACGCTATAATTATACATAAATGTTATAAACTAAATTTTTCTTGTTTTAGTTAAGTATTATAAGTACATTTTATAAAATACACTACAATAATATAATATATTTCATAAATAAATTATAAAATTATTCGTTAATAAACGTTTAGAAAATAAAATTTTTTTAAACTTTAATTATCCTAATGTGAACTGTATATATTTTAATATGAAATAAGGTTTACAATACTTAGCATTGTTTATCTATAATGCAAGCATAATATTTCAGACTATATTAAAAATAGTGTAACCTAAGGTGTCATTATGTGAAAATATTAGTTGTAAAAATAATTTGTTTTATTATTAATAGTCGAATGTATAGATACTATTATAGTTATAGATAATCTGAAATTCTCATAATCTATCTAATTCAGAGAGTAAAACTTAATAGTATATTTATAAAATTAATAAATGATATGAGTAACATTAGAATTGCATTGTGATGTCACAGCCTCTTCTAAATTACAATCAAGTTTATGATAATTTGCTGTGCTTGGCCTTCTTCTACTCCCACTACGACCTCTTCTTGATCTTCTTCCTTCCAAAACCATAGCTAAAATCTAAATAATTTAGAAAATTATATTATTAGGCATTTAATTATTATGGACATTGGCATATTTAAAAAAATTCTATTAAATCAGAACCTTTTGTTTGTTATGATAACCAATATACAGTCCGATGCAAATTAAAGTAATAATTGAAAAATATGTAAAAAAATGTGATTCATCTTCTTCTTTTATTACAGACAAAGGTGGATAAGATTTCTTGATATCTTGGGGTAGACCTTGTTGATCACCTATAACGATTGAAAATATAAAATAATATAAATAATTTAATTATTCTTATCTTTTTCGTGTACTTACCAAAATTTCTTGATGAAAACATTTCATCATCTGTGAAAGAAGGTTGGAGAAGCTTTATTAAATAATTGAAATTCAAATAAATTTTTCATTAATAAACATATATCATTACACCTTTACCTATGTTACTTATGGATTCTTTTAAATCATTACCACCATCGTGCTCATCCACTTCATCATCTTTATTTTGATTTATCTTTTTAATTTGTTGATCTTCTTTAGAAATTAATACTTTATCAGAATTAATTTCTTCAGGTTGGTAAATATTATTTGGATTTTCCATGAGATTTTCCGATGGCTTATAAGTTATAACGATTACCTTTTCTTTCATAGAAAAAATAGGTCCAGTTCTTTGTTTATCTTCCATTGTATGTATTTCAGAATCCCTTTAAATATAAAATTGTTCAAAATGAACTGACTATTAATTACACTGAATTTACAATCATGGATATCAATAGATAAAGAGTGATAAAAAAAATGTAACTGAACTTACTTTTATGATTAAAACTTAAACTTACTTTTTTGACGAGTATTCATTATTATTTACACTTGAAACTTTTGAATGATCTGCTTTTTCTGAATCAGTAGATAACTTATTTTCAGTTCGCTTTGTGGAAGCTTTATTTAGCGGGCTAGTACGTACTTCAATTTTTTCAATTTTCTGTTGTATAATACTAATATGACTATTCTTTGTATTTTCTAAAGTTGATAAATCCTTATGTATAATATTATTACTAGTAACTGCAGAGTTTTCTACATTCTTAGTTATAAGGGTAATAGCTTTAGGTCTTTTGACATTACTCAATAATTCATTAAACCACAGAAAAATCATACACAAAGGGTTGACTGTATTGTTAGGTTTATGACAAGTATAACCACACTCGTGTTGTTCAAAAAGAATTCCACTTACATATTTACTATAAGGATCTACACTAGGATCACTTTTAACATCCGAAGCACCCCAGTTATTAAATACAGAGACCATTGTCTTACAGAGATTGGCTATAAAACTATCATAATCACTAGATTTTGGTTCAAATTTTCTTATGCTATCATCTAATTTCTTCACTGTGTCTGGTATTGTGATTTTATATTCTTTATAAATAATATTTTGACAAATCTTATTCATAGTATCAAATATCATCATACACAGGGCCAGATCAATGTCATTTTCTTTAAAAGTTGTAGGAAATGGTATTTCACTGCATTTACTCATATAAGATGATTCATGCAAAACAGTTAGCGCATCACAATAATTTATTGTATCAATAATCATTTTTTGCTCCACCGCATCACTTGCGACTGTAGAAAAATGTGCCGAGCCTATTATAAAAGCGATCGTTAAACATTTGCGAATATTTGTCGTTTCCATAGTTTTCTTCACGTTTACTGACATCGCTATAAAAATTGTAATTATTATTTGAGGTTATATTTTATCCTATATTATTATTAACTAAGTAAAATCACTACTTCAATAATAGAGTCATGTTTAAATATTTGAATATTCCATCAAAAAACTGAATATCATTTGAAGTACGTAACATTTCATTACGCATTTCACGTACAAACCCCAGGATTTTTCCGGTTTGTTTAATTACAGTTTCACATTGGAAGTTTTCCTAGAATCCTTCCACTACATGTCTTTCATAGTTCTATGAAATATAAATGTATAACCACAAATCACTATTTACGAGTTAAATTACTTTACACGAGAATTGTGCAATGATCGAGTTGATTTTCGAGAGACCTCGATATAATTTATCAGCTGGTCCTATAACAAACTTCAGATTAAGCGGATCGGTAAGGGGTTTTCTATTTTATCGATCGACGAAAATACAGTGAACAAAACTATATATCCATTAAAAGACAAATACTCCTTAAGATTATTTATTTGAAAATGAAAGTGAACGAGTAATGCGGTTAAAAAGAATAGCGAAGAACTTAATTTACAAAGCAAATTTTTAAAATACAATACGATTATATCTACAACAGCATTTTTAAACGATGAAGTCATTTAACATTATTTTTCATTTAATATTATTTATCACTTTTTATCGCTGTATATTATCCAATTGTTACTTTCAGCCTTCCATAAATACTTTTATTCAAAAGAATTTCATAAGTTTCCTAATGCATGACAATATTCATAATTTATAAATTAAAATCCATGCTATGATTAAATACAACATTTTTTAATAAATTCGAAATATTATTTAATTTATAATCAAGGATGATTAAAATGTTTTCTATTCTTATTAGTAATAAATATATAAAAAAAAAAAAAAAAAAAAAAAAAAATATTAAATAGCTATATTTATGAAATACATATCTTGTTGCTTCATACCATAAATTTATACATCTCGAGCCATAGTAATTATAGTTATTAGAATGGAAAAATTGTCCCAATAATGTTTCAAGCTTTTGTTGCGCATAATGCTTATAATAATATAAACGCTACGTACATTCGTATTACGAATGCCGCACAATTTCCGCTCTCAGTGCGCAGCAGCACAGATTAATAAGACGGCGATTAAAAATTATAGAGAATATTAGATTACTGACTGATGATTCGAAAAGTATAAGTGGTAATTGTACTATTATACTATTATACTATTATATAGAAAGGGATTTATTGACAAAATTCATTATATGACTTTTCATTTAATTGTATATTTAACATTATATTCTCAATTAAATTATTACTCACGCGTCTTAATTGATAAATTTTATTTATTAGTACATGAAAGTTTGCTTACTATAAAACTTTTACTAACTTCAATAACTATAGGTTAATAGGAAAACACTATTAGGCATTCTAATACTCTCTATAAAATCCGTGAAAATACATTAAATAAAACATTAAATAGAGTTTACTATTAAGTATTAACGATAAGTAATAATGAATATATTATACTAAAATTAAGGATACATTTTCAGAATACATAAGTTAAAGAATTAAAATCTAGCTTCCATTTAATCTTGACTGAATTATTTATTTCAAATTAATTCATGTGAAAATAGCACTGTGTTTATAAATACATTTCTCAATTTAATAAATTAAATAAACATTAAGCGTTTAAGAATAAATATGTACAAATAAAAATTTTTTTTTCTTCACTACAATTCTTATTCTTAATATGAAATAATCTCATATTAAAAAGAGTTTACCAAAAATTTTAAATGTAAACAATATTATTATTACTTATTAAGGTATAATTACTTATTTAAAGACAAACTCTAATTTTATAATATTAGAAAGATCCAATTAATATAGAATAAAATATAATAGATAAATTATTTAACCGCTAATTGAATGCATAGATTTAAAATATAAAAAATATATAAATAATACTTTTTCGCATTGAAATGAGCGAAAATAATTATGTATATTTGTAAATGATTATATCTATTGTTTACATAAATTGCAAAGAATATCGTATTAAAATAATGGAGTACCAGGTTCACAATTCTTTTTTCTAATTTTTCTTCTATTATATTCTCATATAATTTACTATGCCTTTTTCGACGTCAAAAATAGATTATTTGCAATGACAAAATTCAATAAGAATTAGTGAAATAAATCGAATTTTTTGTATAAACGCAAAGTTTTATGAAAAATTATTAAAAACATTTCATTTTTATATAAAAATGAAAAAAGTTATTAAAATTAGTTGCAAGTGAACATTTTGTTAGGATTCGCTAAAACATGAATAAAATTTATATGATTTTAGTAGAAATTCACATTATTATCCATTGTAAAATGTAAATAAAATATACGTTATTTATTTAATAAAAAAAAAAAAAAAATAAAAAAATCCGTATGGAAATTCTTTTTAAGAGATAGAAATATTAAAATTTTACATAACGCTACGATTCATTTATTTATTCATCATTTGATTTCATTTTCTGATTGTGTTTGCAAATTACTGTAATAAATTTGTGTTTAAAATCAATAATTTATAGTAAAAGATTATTCTGTGTAAAAATGAAAGCTTCCAGTGTTCTTTCTTTTTCAGCAAACATTAATTAAATTAACTATTATATATACATATTTAATAAAAATGAATTTTTATAATAACTTTTCCATTTTAATTTTACAAAATTTTGTCGATACAATACATTTTAAACTTAAATATATATAAATAATATAAATTAATATATTATATATAATATATATATATATATATATATATATATATATATATATCATATCATATCATATCATATATAAAAAAAATAAAAAAAACATGACATCAAATCCAAGTAAGTAAATATATAAATATAAAATAATATGGTAAATAAAATAATTGGCAACATTCATTTTATGTCATTAATATATTGATTTATTGTTGCTCATTTCTATACATATCTCAAGATCTACTTACAATACAATTTGAGATGCAATTAAAAATAATAAAAATGTTTACTACAATAGTAATACTTTGTCGTTTTATTATGTATTCTCAATTTGAATCCATTATTTTATTTATTTTTCCTTTCAGTCGAATTCTTTTACAGTTGAATTCGCATTTGTACAACATAAACGCTTAGTACATACATATGTGCAAATCAGGTTATCTTGTATTATCATATTTATCACACATGTATACTTTTATGTCACATTTTAGTATTTTTCATAGACGTTGATTAATTGTCATTATTTCATTTAATAATACCGTAATTACCCTTAAGAAAAAATGAGAAATTTTAATATCATTTTTTATATTTTCATTATCTAGTTATGTCTGATACTATTATACTTTACCGTATAATAATCTATGAAACCTCACGTACTCTGTAAAACAAACAAATCGGTTTACTTTGTAGAGTCAAGCCAAAGTTTAGTTATAATTTGCTTTTTTTTCTTTTTCCTAAGGGTAATGAGATTGTCGGGCGAATAGCATAATTACTAGATTTATATTGTTATTGATTTTTATCGATTTATGCAATTATCATAAACTCTTTTTACATAAAACACATTATCCCATTACTATAAGTTTTAGGCGAAACTTATATCTTAATATTTCCTTCTAATTTAACAGAAAATAATAATGAAGCAGTTGTATAGTATTATATTTAATTATTACAGTAATTTATCATAGAATAAGAAAACAATCATCTACACTATTAATCTATATACTTCAATTGTTAGGCCTTGGAACAACGTGTGCTCAACTTAATTAAATACAGTTTTTGTTTTAAGAACATTCATTAATAAACAAAAAAGAAAAAATTACGATATTAAATGTTGTATAAAAAAATATTTATCGGATGAATATCCATTTTTTAATGATATATATATATGAAAATTTGATTCATGAATAGATAAGAATGCCCTAAGAATATGCTATTTTTTTTTTAATTATAAAATTGTATAATAAAATATAATTCAATAAAATAAAATAAAATAATAGACTCATTGATTATGTATCATTCGTTTTTATCAATATTATTACTTTAGTATATATTTAAAATTTCTGCTCTATGTGCTAAGTATATTGTATTTCATAAATTGTACTAATGCTGCTTTACTGATTATATTCAAACTTATGATTCTACTAATAAAATTTCTTTTCAGATTAGTTATACTAAACTATGAAATTCATTGTTATCGAGTCCAGCTTCACACAATAAAAGGATAATTTATAGTATATGCAAATATGAATTTGCAGAATTGAAAATCAAAAAGAAAATTTCTGCCAAATATTGGGATTACAAGTCCTTTTAAGCATAATGCAAAGTTTTATGCAAAATAAAATATTTAAAGCACTGAATATCGTTAATATTGTGAATAATATTAATAATATTTATTATGATAATATGTAAAATAATTTAATAAAGTTGTTTATACTTAACGTATTTAAGCAATAAAACTAATCTGTCAAGAAATTTTTATAGAGTTACATTTTTCAACATGTATAAGAAATATTTCAATAATAAAAAATTTATTTTCAAACATCATTAATATATTCTAGTCCCTTAATATTCATCATCGTTATTCATTTTTCATAATTACATTATAATATTAATATATTATTAACATAGATATTTAAACGAATCATCTAATTTTCATATTTTACAATATATTGTAAAATATTAATAAATAATTGTTCATAGCTCTTGGAATAAATCGTAAAGCATCGAAACGATAGTTATTTAAATATGAAGTGAAAGTCGCAAATTAAGTTCCACAAGTTGACTCACTTTTCTGAAATTTTGTAAAAATTTTCTAACAAACTATTCTGGAAGTTCTTATTGCACGTGCACATAGCGCAATAGCAAATTTAAATATCAATGTTTAACTGACTTATTAGTCAGATATCATTGTTCAAGCTCTAGAATTTTAATTGGAGTTATTGTACGTACATATTATATGCGTTGATAATTCGCTAAGGCTATGTATTGGTTTGGCTATGCATTGGACTCACCATTCAATTATTTCGTATTGTACTACCAAGATTCGCTTATATAAATATTACGTTTGCTTGTGATAATGATAAAATTATTTCGTTTATGCGTCAGTTATATTCATTATTCATAGAAGTTTGTCTAGTACAATAAGATAATGAAATTAAACCTTAAAAGAAAAAAAAAAAAATAATGAGAAAAAATGCTTTGATATTCGCATTGCAATTTGACCAATTTATTATGTAAATAGATATCACTTTAATATTTCTATTATTATAAACGTAATAAAATTGTTGAATTATTTTATTAGTATTTTTCTCTCCTTTTTTTTACAAAAAATTTTTAATATACCATAAATGAAAAAAGTATGAATAGTTAAATATAAAATTTTTAATAAGATGTTCTATGTTCAGATGCTATTTTTTTGTATATATTTTGCAGTTTCATGGAATAAATAAAAATGTATTTTCATAGAAATAATTTACAATTATGATGTTTAAAATTTTACTAAAGCGAATCCATTGATGATGATACTTTTCAAAATTTTGATTATAATTCTTACAAATAAGTGATATTTTAAAATAGTTTTCACGAATAAAGGTCAATTTGTTGAATAAATCTTCAAAATTATTTCATCGCACTAAAAATATATTTATACACTACTTATAATATTTATTTTACACAATATACATATCACTGTATAAATAAAAACAAAATATCCGTACTGAAGAAATATTATATTTTTCTTTTATAAACGCATATGACTTACAAAAAATTATATTAGATCATTTTTAATAGATTATACTATGCATTAAATTATCGTCGTTTTTAAAAATTATTTATAAAAACATCGAAAGAAAGATAAAAAGTAATGATTGAGAAAAAATTGCAAATAGTAGGCATGAATCAAATTCTATATACATTATAATATTTTATGCAATAAATCTTCTTTATTGATTTATTAGAACAATACTTCACTTTTATTCAGTTGTAAAAGTAGCAAGATAATTTAAAACAACTAAATTATAAAATATAATTACGTATATTATTGTTATGCAGTGTTAAAATCTCACATTTAATAACTTGTTCATTGTGAATTTGATGGAGAAATCATTTTATTTACTTAGTAGCCGAATTTTACATGTTAAAATAAAAAAGATGTTTGTTATGAATTATAAATTCATAATATAAAATAACATTTTTTTAAATAACGAATTGTAATAAATTGTATGTATTCTTAACTACAATTTCTAATCTTGAATGATAAAAAAAAAAGTTTAACAAAAGTTTTCTTATTTTCTTGATAATTTGCTTACTGCATTCATTTTACAAAACTGCGTAAAATTGTTTTATAAAAGAAAATCGTACTATCTACATTCACATATAACATAAATATAACATTATAGAATTAATAAGTTTATATAAAATTTTAAAGTGTCCTTTTTCTCACCACATTAATGGAAAAAAAAAAAAAAAAAAAAAAAAAAAAAAAAAAAAATATGATAAACTGTATAATTTTTTAATTAAAATAATGGGATACATGAAAGTAGCTACATGATTAGTCTATGGTTTGCTATTTGCGAGATATATATTTCTCTGGGATTTTTATATTGGCGCATTTTTTGGTACGCTAATAATTATCTAGAAGCAAGAATCTAAACAGAATAAATAAGCTACAGACTTTTTGAATATATATTGGCGCTTATACATCTCTCATACACGCCCATTTGCATATTTTGCATATAAACTCTACTAGTAGTTATCAATGAAAGTAAATTAATACTCAGATTCTAGTAAATGAGTAGGTTGCTTCTTTAAGCAAGACTGATATGTACTGAAATAGCTAAATGAAAGATTAGATATATATGATCTTTCTCTCTTTGAAATATTACTTATTTGTAATAAGAAGCCTTAGAACGTACTTAAACAGTATCGAATTGTGAATTATAAAATGAGCTGTTTTAATGTTAAAGGCAGATAAATGCTCGATTATTTCTTCATTCAATCATTTCACTTATGTCTTTAAACGCGAAAATTTCATCGCTTTTGAGTAAACTTTTGTAATTCATAAGCTTATATATTAATATTATTATTAAATTCATATAATCTCGTCTATTTCTCTTATATATCGAGGAAACATAGTTTCAACTACAATGTCATTCTATTTTAAAACAATGGCATTCGACAGTGTCATTTATTTCTCGCATCTCGATATACTTACTTATTGATTTGTATGTGACACTTTAAAACGTCTCTTTTGTATATAATAATATAATACTATTTAATGCGTCTTATACATTTGATCCTATTTCTGGCTTTTTTCCAATTTATTCATAAATGAATGAATGTTAACAATTATTCACACATATACATTATGTACATTAAAATCTTCTTCTTTTTCTTTCATCAATATACAATGGTATATTTATGTGCTCGATTATTATTTTTTGCCTTATATATGCATATAAATATATACATACACATACATACGCGTATACATTCGCGCATACATACGTACGCACGTGCATGCACACACATACGCATACGCATACGCATACACATACGCATACACATACACATATAAAATATATTATCAACAATGTAGTATGTACACACTTATAAATAATATTTTTTCTTACACAGCCGAAAATTTAAAGTTTCATATGCAGTAGGAAATGAATTGACAGTAAGTTTAAGGATCAGGTCTTATCGCTTGAAAAAACTTTGCTTTTCTTCCAATCAGAGAGAAATTTTCACCCCTAAAATTGAATCTCGTATTAGTTAAACATATTTTATATTTAATGACGAAAAATTTTCAACTTTGATCAATGTACTTTGATCGTTAACTCTTGTATTATACTTAATCTGCCGTAATATTAATGCTTACATTAATAGAAATTTTGTATTTATAAATCATTGGAGCACATTCGAATAATCTTTCAAATAATTTAAATCGTGATATTATTTTTGTTTTATCGATCGGAATATTTTCATATACTATCGTATCTTCATCGTACTTTTGTTAACAATAATAAATATTTATAACCAATTTTAAATATCCTTCTCGTAAAATTGAAAGATTATTAAGGTTGTAAGAGCATACTTAGGATATGAATAGAAACAGTACTGACCTACTGTCATAAAACTATTTCATTAACATTGTAAACAGCAATTTATTCTTGTGGATCGACTTTTTTCATAATTTTAATTTAATAGATTTATTTTGCAAACGTATTTTTTAACCAGCTAAATACTCTCGCAAATCCCAAGATTTACCTATTATACTGAGCAGACATTATCATGGTTGAATAGAATGAAAAGTATAAAAATTACCGAATTCTTCGGCATCCAATATTAAAGCAAATGAGCATTGTGCCCGCTAACGCATTTGCATAAAAAATGATCGAGCTTATATAATTGTTAAATTACGTCATGTGTAAATCGCCCTTTAATATCCTTGTAAAGGTCTTCTTAAACTGCTGATTAGCAAGGGCATAACAGAACGGATTCATCGGGCTATTAGCGTAGCACAAGAAATACGAAAACATGAAAAGATGTCTATTCGTGCATGGCGGATTCGAGCAGAATCCTTCGACTAATGCGACAATGTGATAAGGTGTCCAGCAGGCGACAAAAGCACCTAGGATGAACGATATCGTCCTGAAAGCCTTGCGCGCCCTATTTTCCGTACGTGATTTTTGACGACCCATTGTCGGATCCTTCTTCTGCGTCTTCACTTTCAGCCTCTTCCCAATGGCTTTCACTAAATCTCGCCTTGATCCGCCTCCGCCACCGTCCGAGTCAGTATTACGTTTGCTCGACTGTTTTTTCAAATCCTGATATTCTTTCGACGTCGGCTGATTGTCCATGTAAATACATTGATATAATTGTATTTTATGATTGTAAACTATGCATTAATGTAATATATTATTGCTAAAGAGAATTTACAAGTTGCATTTTAAATTATTTTAATATGGAAATCCATATGAATTACGTGATACATTCGTAAGTGATTACTTTCTTGCATGGGTTAATTTATGAAAATGCAAATCCTCGCTAAAATACCTTTTAATGTGCTTTAAAGCTTTTATGCATAAGCCAATTAACTACACGCATCTCCTTCTAACGTAGAACTTATATTATTCAAACGTCATATTACGAACGACCGTTCATTATCAATTTCCATAAAATGTATTAAAGAAGAAAAAAAGAGCGTGAAATCGAACGGGTTGTATTTTCGTGCTTTTCTCCGTATAGAAATTAATGTCTCATTACGGTGTTAGCGAAACGATTTTTTTTTTCTCTTTTCCTTTTCATAAAATAGGACAAGCCGAACGAAAATACGAATGAGTGCAGAGATTGTAAATAGGTAAATGCAAAGTATAACGTCTGTAGTGGCACGAATTA
Organism: Ceratosolen solmsi marchali; assembly: GCF_000503995.2. Classification (NCBI taxonomy): domain Eukaryota; kingdom Metazoa; phylum Arthropoda; class Insecta; order Hymenoptera; family Agaonidae; genus Ceratosolen; species Ceratosolen solmsi. The sequence continues at coordinate 6,739,337 of NW_011948423.1, forward strand.
GTGACGAGTTTAAAAATTTAAATTTCCTTAAGCTCAAACAAAAAGGTAAAAGCACAACAAAGAAAAAAAAATTCAAAGAGGAATAATAAATCCCAAGAGGCATCTGCGGCGACGAACGACCACAACGTACAAAACGAACGTACCTGAGCGTCTATCGACTGACCGACGACAGTGACAGCCGAGGTGCTCGGCAGTGCACCACCACTCGACGACGAGGCGATCTGCATAAAATTGCCGACGGACGTCGTACGCAAACTTGGCTGCACTTGTGCACAATCAGTTGCAGTAGCGCAGGATTTGGCGCGTTGGAGAGTCGGTGGGGATGGGACGATGGTGGTGACGGGCTGGTTGTTGGGAGCATCCTGGGGCTTTACGTTGACCTCGGTGTTCAGTTTGTTAACGACGATGGGGGAAGTCTGGGAGGCGACGTTACTCTGGTGCGTGATGAAAACCCGTGGCGGATGCGTTTGGCTCGAGGCGTTCGCCATCATGGTGATTCGACTGTAAATAATAATGGCCGACGCGTCTTTTACACAAATGGCAATTTCCTCTCAATAGATGCGAAACGAAAGTCCACGTATAAATTAATTTTAAAGTGACGTGATATCGTGCAGTGAGTCTCCTGTCAAATTCTACGATAAGAAAATCGCTGAAAATTCGTCGGAATGTATTATTTTTCATTGATCGTAGATAATTTGTAGCTAAGATAGTGAAAATCTGAGGTGTGCGGCAACGTCGGGCAAAGTGGCATCGAGGACGAGTTTCGCGTAACCGTGTGTGTAAATATAGTATATGCTCACTTGTGAGTGGGGACATGCTTGTCGGAAGACTCGTTGCCCGTCTGCTGGGCCGTGGCCCTAATGAGGGCTGCCTGCAGGAGGTTAGTGTTCGCTGCTGAGCTTCCGGTTCCGCCGGGACCCAAGCACGTCATACCGAGTATTGGCGATGATGGCGTGGTGGACAGCGGATTAGCGAGACTGCAAGAGAAGGAGGAAGGCGGACTCTCGAACGACGGACTCGGCACGATTACTGAACTTTCGTCCATGAAGCGGAGATCGGCGCCGTCGAGGCCCGTCATTACGTCGTACGTGACGCACTGGCCATCCGCTGTAAGAAGGGATGAACTAGTGGACGAGGTGTTCTCGGAGATTGACGGACTTCCACGGAACTCGCTTGGCGGTGGTATTATGTGTGAGCTGGAGGATGTAGAGTCTTTATGTTGCTGTTGCTGCTGATGCTGTTGATGCTGTTGATGTTGCTGATGCTGCTGCGGCTGCTGATACTGCTGATGCTGCTGCGGCTGCTGCGGCTGCTGCGGCTGCTGCGGCTGCTGATAATTATTATGATGATGAGGAGGATGAGGAAGATGATGAGTCTGGGCAGGAATACGATTTTGCTGCGAGGCTTGTCGGCGATCATGTCTTGGTGGCGGGGGAGGAGGATGACGGTCAGCAATAGCCTTATCCGTATCGGTTGAACGCGATGATTGTTCTGGTGTCAAGGTCGGACTACTTCCTAAATTAAAACAAAAGCCATGGAGAATTAATTATAAATTCGGACAAGTACATTTTTCAAACCTTAAGGTATGATTGTAAAATAAACAGCATTTTTATACTGTAAAATTATTTTATTGCATAAACGACTACTTGTGTCTTACGTACTTGAATAAAATTTATTAAATTTTCGATTATTCTTGCTACTTGATAACTACCTGATTTACAGACTAACGTATAACTAAATAATTATGAAATTGATGGTACTTAAATTAGAAATTTTCTTTTCCATTATAATGTGTAAGCCCAATGTCTCAAATCTCGACGCTTACAAAAGAAAAGTCGATAAATTTATTCGATACATTGCCATAATTTTTCTACAGAACTTCATTTTTGTTAAATTTTACAACTTTAGTACCTAAGGGTAGTAAGTAAGGGAGCTCCAAGCACTCGTTCGAAACTAATGATAGATAAGTTAAAAATATATCGTAATACACTTTATGTAATTTGCATACTTAACATTAAAACAACGCGACGATAAGGAAATTATCGAGCCGTGAGTCTATAAAGCTTATCAATTCATTTTCATAAAAATTAATATTCTGTGTGATCGCATATGGAATCCCTTCAATGCCCACGCCTCCCCAACGAAATCAAGTCCCCCTAACCGAGGCTCGACTTGTCCGGCTCCAGGCAGCTATCCAGCTCATTATCAGGTAGGCTCCACTCCTGGATCTTGGGCAGCGTTTGGCTCCGCTGGTGGATGGACTCGCGAACGGGACTCGTGGGTGAGAGTCGCTTGCCGATGGTGACGGCAGCGACCGCCGCTAGCGGCAGACCCTCGACCTTTACTGGCAGGATGCCGTTCACGCGTCCGTTGGTCGCGAACACGTGAAGAGCCCCGGACTGAGCGACGAGACCCGCGAGGGAGGAGCGCTTCCGTAAATTGCTGAGCTGCTGGGCGGAGGAACCGGCACCGGTGGCCCCGGCGGTGCTGTCGTCATCCGAGTCGAAGGCTGGACTGCTCGAGCGCTCTGACTTTTCCACTTCCATCGCCGATGGCTCCACCTGCAAGTGGTATTGTTCTCGACTAATCAACGCGGCTTTTATCAAGATTTATCAATTCATTATCGTCGCATTTCATCAGCTGCGCACAAGTGCGATCTGAAGATCAGCTACTGCCTTACACATTTAAAGGTGCGCGTATTTAAGTTGAAAGTGCCTCGCTAACGTTTGTACTGAAATTTCACAAGAGAAATGCCTTTTACGCATCACTCTCTTCGTCCTTATCACTTGTACAATTGCAATCGTCAATTTAAACACTCTTTTTCGTCATTCTTTCTTCTTATATAAATTAATTTCTATTAATTAAGCCATTCTGATGAAAATATCGATTCAAATAGAAATTAAAACATGTATTATAAAAATAATATTCTGTCGCTGTATGTGAAATTATGTAAATGATGTATGAAATTAATTGGCCATCGTAATAAGCTACTATTCCGTTAAAAATCATTAGAATCAAAATAACATGAAATTATATGTAATTGATGATACATTGCTTAAATGGAAAATATTGCTTATGTTGCATGAAATTTATTTAATTGTATTTATAGATTTAATTTTGAAAACATAATCGGTAATTGACTTAAGATAAATCAAAGTATTGGACAAATTATCCTAATACGTGTGAACGTTAAAGTAGAACCAAGCAAAGCATTACTATTACTTTAAAAACTGTACTTCACGTAGTTAATCAAAGGAGAAAAAAAAGAGAAAAAATTAATGTCAGAGAACAGTGATGATTCTAATTAAGCACATTCAACAAATAAATTTGACAATGTAGTTTAAAAGTGTAAACCGACATTACCTTAATACGATTCACATAAAAATTTGCCCTCGTCCACACTGATAATCGTCGCGCTCACCTTCGTCTCGACGTGGGCCTTATTGCCACAAGGCTTGTGCGTTTCGTGAAGGACCTGGGCCCTCTCGGCATTACCAGCCCCATCTTTGCCGGCTGTTGACGCTAATGTGCGCTCGATGGTCGTGACGATGCTCGTAGTGGTGACCGTCGTCGTTATGGGAGACTTGGGCGTATCCGGGCTCAGTATCGTGCTCGACGTCTTGGCGATGCCGATACCGGCCGCGCGACCCGCCATCCCCGACATCGCCCCCGCGCTCAGCGCTACCATTGACTGCATCTTCCGCTGCTTCGCCTCGCTCTTCTTCTGCATGTCGTAGGCGGTTTTGTAGATGCCGCCATACAGAATGAAAAGCACTATGAGGGTTGTCCAGTAGTAGCCAATTATCAGGGCGGTATTGAATATCGGATCCTTTAATGATACAATGGTACGAGGGTCATGAAGCAGTGGGAATTGCCAGAGGAGAAATAAGCCACGTGATATTGAATCGATTTTGAATGGAGCGCGAAGCTGTGGGTACTGGAGATGAATTTACTCGCTGGTAATGTCGCGCGTGCCAATAGCGCAAGGAAACGAAATTATTACCAAAGTAAGATGAGACTTGTCACGCTTTCCCTAGTCACGCACTGCGGTACAATAATATTATAACGTTATTTCCCAACCTTGTCTACTGTTTACTTCATTTGCGAATCAACGATTACCGTCGATAACAAGAACAAAACAAAGAAAGCTCTTGTCCCGTTTAGGGGCTTATGTTTCAAACCAGTTTTATCGCTCCTATCGGCATTCTGTATTATTCAGCCTCCAACGGAATGCTAAGGATGGCAAGGAAGCTGCTCAAACTATCAACTCCGTTCCTCGCTTTCGCTCCACTAAACTATTCAAACTCATCATTAAGCTAGTGGAGTTGGATTCACAATCCTTACAAGTGTACATTAAACTCAATAAAATAAAGAAATTTCATAGGATAAATTACAACAATATTTATATTTATCCGTGTAATGCTTTCAGAAGCTCAATACCGTATAGATTATGTTCATTTGCTGCTGAAAATTAACGTTACTTTTACATCTTTTACATTTTTATATTCACAATTTATTACATTTACTTGTATTAAAGTAGTACGCCTTAGAATTAAGCTTTTGTGCAGAAATTGTGCGTATAATTTGCATATATCCTTTGAAAGAGCATGAAATATGTATTTATTTTTGTTGTTAAAGAAAATGTCAGATTGATAAAATGGACACATTTGACACTTGACGACATTTGACCATTTGGATTCTATGCTTATTTAACAACTATTTGAATAAATAAGATTGCGAATCCGGTCTATAAGAAAATCTTCTAAGTCATAGCTTTGCGAGTTAAAGTTACTAGTTAATATTTGCTATACCAAAGAGGAAAAATAATCGCCATATTTTCCATATAAATGCTCTATTTATATTCTGAACATCATTTGTGTTAAAAAAAAAAAAAAAAAAAAAAAAAAAAAAACCGTAAAACAGCACGAACTCATATTATTCGAAACAATGCGATAAGGCAATAAATGGATAGAATCGTTGCAATTCGATCGTTGCAATAATTTATAGGAGCGAACTTACTTTTAAAAACTGCACGACGCACTCTCCAGGTGCCAAATCCCGAAAACCGATGAAATGCTCCCATCCAAAGATACTAATGAAAAACAAAAGTGCGGGTATGATCCAAGTTATCGTGACCATCCATATAACTCGGTTCTTGGTGCGCCAGCCACGATACTTGGCGGCAATCTTGACGGAACAGAATCGATCGATGGTTATAAGAAGCACCGTGTATTGTGATACGAGACAGACGGTATAGTCGACAGAGAGCCACAAGTCACAAAGTAACGGCCCCAAATGCCAGTTGCCCATTAGCACGTACACCGTGTAGAACGGCATGGAGACTGTACCTGTAATCGTACGACTGTAACAATCTGTCCTTCTCCCTTAAGCTCTCGTTCTCTCTCCTGTCTTAAGCGTTAAGGTTCGTTAATTATTATGCGACAATGCACGGGGGTATGGAAAAGTGGTAATGTGGTATGACACGCGGACGTGTACGAGATGTACAAGTGCCGATCTAACGCCGGGTAAGTTAAGATGAACACATTCGCCGGAAGTTTAACGAACTTTCGCGTGGATTATAATGGAATTAGTTAATATAAAATAAGACATTGCCGTAAAGTGGGATTTTAAAGTACATTGCGTGCAGGTGAATGCATCGATAAGTATCGATATCATGATTATGGTGATATTGTATATGGAATTGATTTATTATATGTTTATTGGGGGGTGGGGGTGGTGGGTGTTAGAAGGGTGGCATGGGGGAGCTAGAAAATGAAAAGAAAGAAAGAAAGGAAGTGGGACGAAATGAGAAATACGAGAAATGAAGGAAAAAGTCACGCAGTTCTCTATAGTGTAAGCACTGGAAATCGACGGCAATATTATCATTATTGTCTGACAAAATAATTCCGTACGTCAAAGTGGATGATCATCGAACGAAGGCATCATTTTATTTTTGCGGTTTTGGCTTTAAACGTAGTTGCGTAATGTGAAATCACAGGATAACGTTGTGGTGTCTCGATTATACGGGCGCTTATGTTGACTACAGGCATGCACGCGCGCATTGAGGTATCGCATTTACCGTACACATGTCGATATTATGTGCCTCGGAATGATGGACGGTGGCGGCGGCGGCAACGGCGGCAACGAAGGTGGTGGTGGAGAAGGTGGTGGTGGAGAATATGGTGGTGGTTATGGTGGCGGTGGTGACGATGGTGTGATGAGAGGGGAGAATTAGCTACTCACCGATGAGCATATCAGTAGCGGCGAGAGACGCGATGAAATAATTGCTCGGTTGTCTGATGGTTCTGTCGACGATGAACGCCAGGAGTACGAGGATGTTGCCACCCACTGTTAGCACTATACAAATCCCGAGGGCCAGGGCGATCAAAATGGTCTGCCAGAGCTCGAACGGCGGCAAAACGGGATCCAGAAAATCCTCTGTACAATATCGAAATACCCATTTGGTGTGGAAAAATCGACCTCTTACTTTAGTATCGCATTGTCATTAGGAGCGATAGGCTTCAACGGGAAATTAAGACGGAGGGATTGGGAAATCGCTCGTCATATTAAAATATCGATGGGATTTCGTGCTGGATATTAAAGTAATTAAAAGACAATTGAGAAAATTTAAGTGAAGTGCTTTATTGGTAAGGTATTTTATTAGCTGCTTTAGTTTCTCTGCTTTAGTCATATAAATATTGATTTAAAGAATATTGTTAACTAGCATTTATCATTACTAAAGCAAATGAATTCCAAGTATTGCACATTTAAAATGGATTAGTCTTTATAATCAATCAAGTAATAACAACAACAACAACAACAACAACAACAACAACAACAACAACAATACAATTAATATAATAATGATAATGATAATGATAATGATAATGATAATGACAATGATAATGATAATGATAATAATAATAATAATTTTCGAACTCTTATTTTGAATTAATATTCGGCTCGTAAAAGGAAATAAAAGATTTGCAACAATTTACTACTACAACATTTTCATGATGATAGAACTTTGAGACTAAATTATGCATAATTTGTTAAACTTGATTATCTCAATTTGCTGCTTCATTATTCACCATTCAATATCAAAGCGCTAATTTCTACATTATAAAGTTGTCTCCTAATATATTCCGTACTAAAATTGAAATTGTACATATACTTTTCATTAATATTTGAGGTAACGCATTTGTACTTTAAATGAAAGTGAAGTTCATCGTTTCAGCCATACTTTTATTTAATATTTCCTTCTAATCTCAATGCACGAGTGAAAAAGTTCAAATTTCTTTTACAGATTCTCGGATCAATAATAGATAAATTGAATAGCCTCACTCGGTGTAGTTGGTGTATTGTGGGATTGTTTAAAGGTTTTTATTAAGTCTGAGAAAGAGATTTGCCGAGACTGGAGTGAGAAATAAGAAAGCGCTTATTATACTAAAAGAATAGTGAAAATAATATTATAACGTCAATGTATCGACTAACCCTGCATGGCGAAGGTTTCGTTGCCGGGTGCCGAGAAATTGGTAGTGTTGATGGCAAACCAGTTGGAGCAAAGCTCAGTGTAGTCTTCGTTGCCCTGTCTCGGGTCATTTTGGTCCGACCAGTTGCCGTTTACCTGAGTACACTCGGCAGTCAATACATTATTGTAAACGAAACGACAAACTCGCTCTTGCTGCTTCTTCAATTTCCTGCAAATGAAAAGGCGAAGGAAGAATTCGTTTATTATCGATTCACAAGTTCGAGATATAAAACGAGTCCGTTATATTTTATCGCTTATGTATACTCAGAAAGATAATCCTGGAATAAAGATTCTTACTCTCTAGAGACAATCCAGAGATTCCAGTGGTATAAATGAGACAATTATAGTTTTAAGATAATGCAAAATTAATAGACATATAAATTATAATGATTTGGAATTGGTTTTTTTTTTTTTTTTTTTTTTTTTTGAAGAATTTAAATTAAGTTATTATTGGGGTCACGGATATGTTTATGTTTATAGCGATTGCGATCTTACATACTTCAGGTGGATTGTACTGTATAGGTGCTTATACGATTAACTGAAACTTACTCGATACTTATAGCTTAGGGATAATTTATCATCGTCATTAAATCATCTTTTTCGAATTAAAATAATCAGTGGAAAAAAAACTTGATTAGAAAGAATGCGTTTGCCATTTTATCAATGGCAATGATGATGATTAGCATGACACAGATACACTGTAATTACACCCAACATCTCTATACGTGGAAAAAAAAAATCAATCATCTCTCTTTTCATTCACAATTGTACGGATGCATTCGGCTGAAAATTTTCGAAAATATTACCATAAAGCCCGCAGATTTTCAGCAAAAAATAGTATAACCTACGAACGTACTACACTTGAATAAATGTCTGCCAATTTTATAATGTACTCGCTAAAAAGCATCTAAGTCCATGGAGTCCTTTAAAATGAATATTAGCGAATTCGATATGTAGCGAATAGGGGCACATCGGCTTTAAAAAGACGGCACAGAGAAATGACGAAAATTAAGGGATAAGCATTATTTATAAACATTACTAAGTACTTTTAAGGGATTCAGCAGGCAAAGGACAGGGCGCTTAGCAGGAACGACGCCAAGGGGTAAAAGTGAGGTTGAGTCTAGACAGCCGCTGGACGATAGAGGGAGATGAGGGACGACGACGACGACGACGACGACGACGACGACGACGACGACGACGACGACGACGACGACGACGACGACGACGACGACGACGACGACGACGACGACGACGACGACGACGACGACGACGACGACGACGACGACGACGACGACGACGACGACGACGACGACGACGACGACGACGACGACGACGACGACGACGACGACGACGACGACGACGACGACGACGACGACACGTCAAAGGCTGAATACAACGGGCGCACAATGAGCTTGAAATAAGCATGAATGGAACGGCATCGCGAGCGAATAGCTCTCATAGTTCCCACGGCTTGACGAGCCGACGGGTAACGGCGGCTTTAGACAGGGGAAACTGCCATTTTAAATAATTCAACCCGTCGATTGCACAGCGACTGCCCTCCTACTACTACTAGTCGTTCTGAATAATCGCACTCTATCTCCCTTTGGCGTCACTTCTTGGGGGAGAAAAAAGTTCATACATCCCATAGGAAAAGCGCCTTTAGGTTTTACAAAAGTTACTGTTTTTCCCTTCGGTGTTTCTAAATAAGCTTAGGGATATTAAAGTAACGATGGTGCACCAACCCGAGGAGCTTGCAAAATAATCACATACAACGATTGTCGTACTATTCATAAATAAGCAATTGATCTTATGCTTGTTAATTAGCTATTTAAGCGAGCCGTGGCACTAATTTATAAATAGATGTTTTGCCCTGCGTACGAGTGTGTTTTTATATGTAAGAATTTGTTTAATGAAAATTAAACTAATCGTTAACGCCACTCGTCAACGTCATTCTTATTGGTTCACGCACGTTATTTATTCACACGCCTCCCTCCCTCCCACGCCACACATGCCTAATATTTCCGAATATTACTATCTACTACAAGATATTCACCTACTATTTTTAAAAGTATCTATAATAATGAACAATTTATATAAGAGTTATATTAATCCTTTCATTTTCTGCGAATAAGCGTGGATTCGATATTAAGCTCTGAAAATTTAAAATTAAAAACGTCTTTCTCGTACTTATTGGACCATGAATGACTGATCATTTTAAAACAAAAACGCATTAGGTAATCTTTTAAATATAATGAATAGTATTATGAATACACATTATGCAAAATTCTTATATTATACATATTTTTATATTCAAATCTATTCTTTGCATATTTAGATATGAAGATTAAAGAAAAGAGTTTTTGCATCTACTTTACGAATACATGCATAAGTTAAAAAATTTATTAAAAAATTTTATAAAAATTACAAAAACAATTTTCAACATTTTTTCATTTAATATAAACTATTTAAATACTGATATCTCTATGAAACGTTTGTTAAAAATAATTATTTATACCAAGTTTCGTATAGATGTTTTATAATATACATCTTAAATTTAAAATTAAACATTATCGTATTTGCATAAATTAACAAGATTCGCTATTATATATAAATATTTTGTATTTGGAAAATTAAGTATATGATAAATAATCTGAGTACTCAAACATCAAATATAATCATATTTAGCGCAATGTCTATTAATACGCTAATACAACGTATTGACAATTTAAAAAATATTATAAGTCTCGAAACATAATAAATACTAGAAATTATAACATTATAACGTTTCAAAGCATATAAAACTAAATACTAAGAAGAAATGTAGTAAATTAAAAGACTATGACAGCATGGAAGAATAGCTGGGAGAGAGAGAGAGAGAGAGAGAGAGAGAGAGAGAGAGAGAAATTGACAAGTAGATCATAAAAAAGAGATAATGTTATGAGACTTTTGGAGATTTCTCTTAGGCAAAATAATATGAGAAAAGCAATAGGAATAAATAGTCACTGGTAGATTTGTAGATGACATCCATTGTTTGTGGCATCCAAGTCAGGAGAAGTAAAAAATTCTTCAAAAAGTAAAATTTACACAAAATGTTTCGTGCACATCGATGCAGCTTTTATCGTTACGTTTTGAAATAGAAAAGCTAAATCAAATACTCGAATAAATAGACTCTATAAATATACTCGCGAATATAAGCAAGCAGAAAAGAAATTAATAATAATTATAATAATAATAAATTGCACCTATTTTAATAATCCACTATCTGTGCAATTCATAATTGTTTATTTTTTAAATTGAAACTACTAATGAAAGTAAAGTACTTTAAGTATATAGAATTTTTTATCATCCATTCGAACAACTTTTTAAATATACAATGAAATTATTTTTTATTAGTATTAAAATTTACACAAAATTGCATACTAAATTAGACACTTGGATTCAAATTGATCCTTTGATTATTAAAGATAATAGTACTTCAATATTTGGAATGTAAAAGTCTATTTCCCATTGAAGTAAAAGATGTAACTCTATAACATATTGAAAAAATATAATGAATTTTTAATTACCTTATTAACGTTCCCTATAGATGATTATTTTGAATGTAAAAAGTCTTCGTTTACATTAATAAATGAAGTTTATAATGAATAAGTTTCAATTACTTTATTCAATAGTTATTGGAGAAAAAATAGTAAACCTTTCTTTTTTTTCAATATTACAAATCTTTACTTAATAAAATAATTCTAATTATGATTTCAAACGTAATTTTTTCTTTTTTATCCTTTTAAAAATTTCACACCCGTCAATATAAATTTCAAATCAATTTTCAAAGATCTTATTTAGATAATTTATTTAGATATTATTTAGAAATTACTGATTATTTTGAATTTCGTGATCAGTTAACAATATCTGTATAAAGCTGAATACTGGTAAAGCTTCAAACAATAGAACAAAAGCTATTTAACTCTTTTTATAATCTATACATAAAAATATAAACTACTATTTTACTCGCTGTGAATGATTTTTAACTATAGATTCAAATAGAGCATCACCGTTATTATCAGTTGTACTTTTCTACAAATGAAAACAAAAATAAAGCAACAAATTGTAGGAAAAAAATAAATAAATAAAATAAACAATTACTTATTCATACGGAGGCTGTACTATCATTTTCAATAATATCATATTATATTTCATCTGTCATATCGCGTAACAATATATAATAGCGAAAATGTTGGAACAATCAAAATTGTTTATTTCCTATAATATGTTGATTATTTAATATAATAGGCAATTATATTGCTCATTATACTACAATAAAAATTAAAATTATTCTTTTATTTATGATTTTAAACATTTTTTTAATGCATGCAAAGTATACTGAGCTAACAAGTCGATGTTACAGTTAACTATTAATTGCACGAACAAATGCTAGTTGTTGAGATTTTGGAATTGCCTAGGATTTCGACAGCTTGTTAGAATTAAAACCAATAGTCGTATATACGATATGTTAGTAAAAGCATTACTGATTCGTGGACAATGAAAAAGAAAATAGACGAGTTGGCAAAAAATTCGCAGAGTGAAATTGAGAGAAAGAATAAAATGAATAGAACAGCTAAATATATAGATAGATAGATAAATAGATAGATAGAAAATAGATAAATAGATGGAATAATGGATGGATCGATTCACTGGCTGGCGGGTGGAGGAGTGGGAGAGAGAGAGAGAGAATAAAGGTAAATGGGAGATGGGCGATACGCAGAATGCATAAGTAATAAAGATTCATCGTTGTTGTGTAGTAATAATCGTACATACGTACGTACGAATGTGAGTAGTGAAAAGTAATGCATGAGAAACAAAGAAGAAAAAAAGAAACTGGTAGAATCGACAAAAAAGACTCAAATGGAGCATAGTTGATCCCATGTAATGCAAAAGCAATGCACAAAAAGAATGCGGAAAGATAAAGTTTGAAAGCATTGCCGGGGAGATGGATGATTGTGTGGGAGTCAACAAGTACTCACCCGTTGGATTTGCGCTCTTTGTCAGGAACGAGTTGTGCTATTATACGAATAGAGAGACGGTAGGCAGCGTTCCAACGAATCATGCACGCTTACATTCCTTGCTTTATTTTACTTTCCTATTCATTAACCCAATGTATAAACTATATCAATGTAAACTGTTGCACTCTTGTTCTTCGGAAGATGCAATCCCGTTGCGTATGGCAACCCGAAGCTTAAGTGCTTAACTCTATTAGTTTGATCTAATTGTTGGGATTATCTAGATTTGCTTTCACGGAGACAAAGTGGAATATTCTTTTTATTTTACATATATTGCCATGGTAATTACATTCATGGGGCTTAAAGCGCACTAGGTTAATGATTGAAAAAAACGTTATTTAACTATTTGTCAATTTTTATGTTATCCCCGTAAAGAAAACTTTTTCATTAAAAACTGCACTTTGGCTGAATGTCACCATATATATATATATATATATATATATATATATATATATATATTTCTATTCAACTATTGATCTATCGAATGCTCGGATAATATTGGGATGATTGATTTTTTTCTTTCATTTTTTTACACCAACAGTTACTAAACATTTGCTCGAAATAAAAAGATACGGAATTTATAGCCAAAAGCATATGGTATATTGAAAAGTGAAAGCTAATATTATTATTATTGTCTGACACATAAATCATAATTCGTCTAATATATATTAAAGTATTCTCGTTCAGAAAATATTTGTATATATATATATATATATATTAACACATTCTATATATACAGTAACAGATTAGAAAACAATTTGATAAATTATGGAGAGATTTCAATAATTAATGACAATTTGAAAACAATAAATATTGCCAACTTCAGCGTTTTAAAAATGAAATTATTAGGCCTGAATTCAAATCTTTTGTAAATCTAGTCCATAAGTACCTTTGAATGTTTAGCCTCCCAGAGCTAATAAATGGCCAAAAAATAACAAAAAATCCTTATCAAAGTTGGTCGCGAACTCATACAATTATGAGTCATGGGCGTAAGATCGAGTGCCAATCATTAGAAGGCTAGACGAGAGAGAGAGAGAGAGAGAGAGAGAGAGAGAGAGAGACAGAGTGAAAGAGCATGCGAGGGGAAGGTATGAGAAAAAGAATGAGAAAGAGAGGGAATGAAGATTTGTGGGCAACGAAAGAAGGAACGCTTATGCATCCATTTCCCGAGCTATTCCCGTCTTCGTTGAATGGGCCATAGACCGCAACGCTGTTTGTCCCGCAGATGCATTATGCGCGCAATTCCGTAGTCTATATACGCCGTAACCTATTTTACCTTTGCGCCGTCGTCACCAGCACCGACGACCCACATAAATTCTAGCGGACATAATGGAAACACGAGCAGTTGAACCCTCTTGTGCACCTGCGTGTCTTCGTATTTTTCAGCTCATCGCAGCTTTGCCTTAGATGCCCGGGTGTTGCGTGTGTACGGGCACCGGCAAAAATTATACGGCAATTTGACCATTGTCCTCGTGTATGTACACACACTTGTGTTAAAAAGCAACACAAACAAAACAACATATAACAACAAAAAAACAACATAAAAGCAATTACATCGTTGTGATTGTATTATTTTCCATTCTCACATTCCATTCTCCACACTTGTGCACGTTCGTGGCAATCGATAAATTTAATTGAAATGATCAATTGATTAAGGCATTACCAAAATTTGCCTACGATGAATAAGCTATTCTTCTCCATGATCGGTTCATTTTTTAATAAAAATTGATTTTTACGAATATACGAATGAGAGATTGCGAGAGCATTTTATTACGTGTGTTTATGAGAGTACTGAAAATAATAATTTTTCCTGGATATAAAATTTACTGTTGATTTTGTAATGGAACTTTAAACATTAAAGTAACTGCTTCTACTGCTGCTGCTGCTGCTGCTGCTGCTGCTGCTGCTGCTGCTGCTGCTGCTGCTGCTGCTGCTGCTGCTGCTGCTGCTGCTGCTGCTGCTGCTGCTGCTGCTGCTGCTGCTGCTGCTGCTGCTGCTGCTGCTGCTGCTGCTGCTGCTGCTGCTGCTGCTGCTGCTGCTGCTGCTGCTGCTGCTGCTGCTGCTGCTGCTGCTGCTGCTGCTGCTGCTGCTGCTGCTGCTGCTGCTGCTGCTGCTGCTGCTGCTGCTGCTGCTGCTGCTGCTGCTGCTGCTGCTGCTGCTGCTGCTGCTGCTGCTGCTGCTGCTGCTGCTGCTGCTGCTGCTGCTGCTGCTGCTGCTGCTGCTGCTGCTGCTGCTGCTGCTGCTGCTGCTGCTGCTGCTGCTGCTGCTGCTGCTGCTGCTGCTGCTGCTGCTGCTGCTGCTGCTGCTGCTGCTGCTGCTGCTGCTGCTGCTGCTGCTGCTGCTGCTGCTGCTGCTGCTGCTGCTGCTGCTGCTGCTGCTGCTGCTGCTGCTGCTGCTGCTGCTGCTGCTGCTGCTGCTGCTGCTGCTGCTGCTGCTGCTGCTGCTGCTGCTGCTGCTGCTGCTGCTGCTGCTGCTGCTGCTGCTGCTGCTGCTGCTGCTGCTGCTGCTGCTGCTGCTGCTGCTGCTGCTGCTGCTGCTGCTGCTGCTGCTGCTGCTGCTGCTGCTGCTGCTGCTGCTGCTGCTGCTGCTGCTGCTGCTGCTGCTGCTGCTGCTGCTGCTGCTGCTGCTGCTGCTGCTGCTGCTGCTGCTGCTGCTGCTGCTGCTGCTGCTGCTGCTGGTGCTGCTGCTGCTGCTGCTGAGCGTATCAGAATGAGATAAATTTATTAAATAATTAATGTTTTCCTTTGACTCAATTATTCAATTTTGAAACAATATCTGTGCATGCATCGTGGCAATTTAAAATTTTAATTTCCATCATAGCCAAGTTTTACAGTACGTTAGTAAAATCAAAAAAATTCAATTTAACTTTTACGATTAATTTTTTTTCTAAAAAGCAATACTTACATTGAAACAAAGAATTAAATGTCTCGCTTTAATGGGAAAATTCAACATTCCAGAGAAAAGAAAATTTGAATTTAAAAATGGAATATTCATAATTTTATTTTTACTGCACTAAATACTCTAAAATGATTTTTTTTTCAAATCCAATTTCCTATGAAAAGCTTCTTTTTAATGTGACAAATAATAATAAATACAAAATTAATATAATAAGATCATTATGTAACCGTGTGCAATGAAATTGCTGCTTATATCAAATTTCTTAAATAAATGCTAAATTATCATTTTCATTTTGTAATAATTTTTAAATTAAATTTTATTCAATATTTTCTTTGAAATCGATAATAATAATATTATCAGTCATAAGTATAAAATATACATTGTTTTCAATTCAAATCATTTTTATATTTTCATTGTTATTATTCGACTAGTTTATATACTATCGCTTTATACTCTGGAATTGTGCAATATTTATATGAAATATCATACCATATAATTTATAAATGAATCAATGCTTTAATTGAAAAACTTTCAAACATTAATTTCGTAACAAAAACCTCTTAAGAAATGAAAGAAAGTTTTTTGCTATGCATAACTTCTCCTTATAATTACACTGTTATTCTCGTTTACATATTCTATATAGGCGAAATTAAATGAAACATAATACGGTAAAATAATTTATATAAATCCATATATATGCATTCTACATATTTGACCTAGTCTACTTAATATTTATATCGCAAGTTTTAACTAATTCGAAATGTAATTTCATACTGAAAAAAGAAATATGAAAATCACATTGTAAACTCTATATTAAATTCTATTTCAATTTGCATTTTAATATTAAAATTACAATTTTTTATTTATTATAACTATAAAGGTCGAATTGAATCGAAATGAAGAAAAAAGAAAATCATTATTTGAGCAACAATTGTGTTCTAAAAATTATCTGGCTTTATGTAGAAAAGTGAAAGTTTACCTTAATAGATTTGAATTGAAACCACCGTATAAACAGGGTACTTAGAATAAAAATTAATTAATGCACATCATATATATGCAGAAAAGAAATATTTTAATAATATTCTACAAATTCATAAAATATAAAACGTGTGATATTTCATAAAATAAAAGAAATCACTTTTTCGAGTTTGTTATCAATGCCGCAGATTTCATCACTTTAAAATCTTTCGTAAATGTACATTTACATAAATATATATCTATATGTGTACGCATACTATCCCGAGTACGATATATTTCTATTTTACCATCTTCCTTCATATTCGATGCAAACTCTTGGGCTTTTATTTCGTTGAGAAATAACCTCTAGCCGCAAGCATTTCTCCTTCTCTCTCTGTCTCTCTCTCTCTCTCTCTCTCTCTCTCTCTCTCTCTCTCTATATATATATATATATATATATA
This sequence comes from Ceratosolen solmsi marchali, assembly GCF_000503995.2. Lineage (NCBI taxonomy): Eukaryota > Metazoa > Arthropoda > Insecta > Hymenoptera > Agaonidae > Ceratosolen > Ceratosolen solmsi. The sequence goes on from NW_011948423.1 coordinate 6,756,238, forward strand.
TATATATATTTCTGCTTTTTACACAAATATACATACACAATTTATCTCAACTTTTTTTGCCCTCCTTTTTTTATTTTGTCATTGGATCTTTTCATTTCTAACGCATTTGAGTGCTAGTAACAGTAGCAGCCATACTAGGACAGTTGAATAAGGACTTTATCTTAAACTCGTTGTGACTGCCCTAAGGCAAAACAACAGATTTTTCGCCCTCGTCTCCACCATTTCCATGTTTCACAGATGAATGCTCCAGGTCCATTGATGAAAAGCGCATTCCTCACTTTCATCCTATATACCAATAGAGATGGTAACTTCTTATATGCTTTCAAAAATCGAGCATATATCGCGCAATGGTGCAGAAATATAAAAAAAATGTTAAAAAGAAAGGTAAAAGACGATAAACAGAATGTTTAAAACAGAATATGGCATAAAGTTTGTAGGTAAAGAGAGGAAGAGAGCGAGTTCTACAAACGGAAATGCAGTTTTCTCGGGTGGAAGCTATCACGTGCATTGGGGTTTAGAGGCTCTCTCGATCTATTTCGCAAATCGGATTTACAACTCCATCCTTGGGAAATTTTTACGGATAGAGGAACAAATTTTACAAGATGCAATCACATTTCTTATGTAAAAATATTGCTGTGCAGGAATGTCCAGGATGACTTCATATTTTGTGAGAGGACATTCGCATGAAATACATTTTTAATATATCTCATTTATGAAAAGCCCTTTTTAAAAATAACAATATTTATGCATTTCAAGTAAATCTATATATTTAAATAATTGTTATAAATATGCACGAAAAATACAGCTTTCGATACGTCGAGCGTATAATTTATTGGATACCGTCATAATGAGTAATATTTCATAAAATTTTAACTTTTATGAAAGCGATAATTTAAACTTTAATTAATTCATTCTTATTATCCTATTCAGATAGGCCTTTGAAAGTTTTAATACTCAATATTAGCATCGCAATAAATAATCCAATAAAAACAAAAACAAAGACAAAATATTATTAAAAAATGTAGATAGATGTCATGAAATTTGTTACTAAAAAAAATTATTCTCCTTGAACTATTATTAAATAAAAAAATTATATTTGCAATAATTATAGAGCCTAATAATAAAATACTTTTTAATTAAAATTTATATGTTGATAAATAAGTTTCTAATTCTACTGATAAAATCTTTATGAGAGTTCTTAAATCACAGTTTACAATTAGGAAGTTCGGTTTTAAAGATATTTAATAGTCGAAGTAGTATTGCATCCGAAAGTTTAATAGAAACAAAAGTATAAAGCCTTTCTTTAATAATTTAGCGCTAACGATGTTGACGTAGAAACTGTTTTTACGAATGGAAAAAAAAAAAAAAAAAAAAGATAACCGCTTTTTTCTTATATTATTTATTATTTTTATTTTTTCTGTACGCAAATTAAAAGTTTCTTCTTATTATTTCGTGCCTTTATTTATATTTGAGATATCTTATTTTATTATTTTTCGCTTACTCGCACCTTTTTATTTTAATAATCATTGTTTAAGTTACAAATATATATATATATATATATATAAATAATTAGAATCCATAGAATAATAGAAATTACTCAACATATTTTGCAATTAATTGCTTCAATCTATGTGTATCATTTTATTTGATATATTGATTATTTGAAATAATAAATATTTGATAATTATTATAATAATGGGTAACTATGTGTTTTAATATTGTATGAAACATTGTAATGAAAGCTTTATATATATATATATATATATATTTTTTTTTTCTCTCTCTATGCATTAAGATAAAAATCGCAATGACAATCCCTAAACCACTAAATATCCCGCAAATTATAGTGTAAAGCAAGTTGATTGTTTTTCCTCGTTGGTAGTAAAAGCAACCACAATTTAATTCTTTTTTTTTTTCTTTTTCTTTTTTTTTATCTCGATGTAATGCTCAAAATGTCATTCTTTTACATGTGCGCATAAGCTAGCGACACTTCATTTTTGTCAGCGATTTCCCCTTATCTTATCTATTGAGGAAAAAAGCTAGCCTGAAACCGAATCTCTTTGAATGTAAGGAACAGGAAAAAATTAGTAAAGGCATGTAATCTATTACAACCTATCTAAGCAAGGCAATTGTCACCTTCGTTGATAAGTATTTACTTACCGAAACATAGACGAAATATTTTTGAAAAATCAATAATTTTTCAACTTCATTGACTATTTTATATTTCATGATGGTAAAAACATTATTAAAGATCAATTTATATAACATTGATTTTTATTTAGCTATAGTTTTTGTATTTTCAATCCTTGTAACTTCTTTTTAATTATGACATTCTTGTTTTAATCGTCCGTATACTTTTCGAACTTCAAGTTTAGTTTTCCATAAATTCTTTTTTGAAAACTTCTTCTTCTTCTTTATCGTTATTAATTTTATTTTTAAAATGCTATTTCATTAGAAAATCGAATAAGCTATTTTTTCAACGAACGGCAAATTCAGTTTAACAGGTTTTTTCTACTTACTAAATCAACAAAAATTAAACATTATAGCTGTCTGAAAATGTATGTATTTATCCCTAATAGTATTTATTATCAATTTATATAAAGAGTCAATATTGGCGAGAAAATGTGTCTAATGCAAGATTACAAACTTCCTTTGATCGAGTAATTCCATTATTTTTTATTTACAGGAAATTCGTTAAAATGAAAAAATTGATTAAGTGTTTGGGTGTATTTTATAAAAGAATTTCAACAATACTGTTTATCTAGATTATTAGACTGTAACATATGTAGTAAATAAAATATACTTTATGAGAGACGAGTAAATCGTTTGTGACTGAAGTTTTTCTTCACTCATAATATATTTGATTTATAATATACAATAGCACGTTATATCATATAAGTAAAAATTTCAAGATTATAAATCAGCTGATGATTTAAAGACATATAAGTAAATATTGTTAATAGAAATATATTTCTAAAAATATAAATTAACTTTTATAACAAGAAGATATTTATTTCCTTATCCGATGATAGTATATTTTATAGAAACTAGAGGTATAATATATATATATATATATATATATATATATATATATATAATTGGTTCTCGTTCGGAAAAATTCTTGTCTACAAATATAAATATTATTTAAAATGAAAATATGTACTAGAAACTAATATCTTGCATCTACATATAATCCACAATAATTTTAATATAATATTGTTAAAGGCAGGTATTTTAATTTCAAACGCTTCATACACATTATAAGAATCAATTATATATATAAATACAAATATGATGGGAATTTATGGCATTCCCCTGGCGCATTTGAGCACATTACTGAAATTTACACTGATGTAATAATAATAGTACATTGTCCGACGAATATTATTTGTATTTAATATTTACTTCGTGCCCATTAGATATTATTTCCACTATGTATTATGTTTAATACATATATTTTCTTAGGAATTATGGAATCATGTTTAGAGCATTTTTTGTCAGTAAATCAGGAAATTCCAACTATGTATTATAAACTTGTTCTACGAAAAATTGTTTTTAATGAAGTATCGGATCATTGTAATTGCAATACCAAGTAATATGATAAATATTCATAGAGCAATAGAATATACTATCTCAAATTTATTTATCATATGATCTTATATTAATACAATTTAAATAATAATTGATATTATTAAAATATAAAAACATACTTTGTTTGTTATCTTTAATATTGGTCGTATTACATACGAAGACAACATTCATAGTATTAAAATAAAAGATTTTTATTTGAAAATATAAAAAATGCTTAATAATTTGCGGAATATTTTTACGAATACTTTTATCAGATGTTATTATAAAAAATTGTTAATAATTGAATTAGACGGGAAAACATTTTTAAGTTAATTCTTTAACTCAGTGATTGAGAAAGCGTTGGAGAGTTTTGACGGGAAGTTACTACATTACTTAAAATAATATCGTGAAAATAATTATTAGATTTTCATTTATTTAAAAAATTAATATTTGAAAATTTCTGCATAGCCTTATAAAAAAAAAAAAAAATTACTATTTAAAAAAAATGCTCATTACAGAAGATTAAATAGAATGAATGAATATGTAAAGGATATAAAATTTTATATTCATTTTGAAGTGAAATTAGACCACTGTGGCTCTAAAAGTGGGAATTTTAACGAACATTTAGCAATAGTAGATATTCGTTAACAATTTTTCTTTAAAAAGAATAAAAGAAAAATGAAAGGAAAAAAAGGACTTTCAGCAGCTTAATATCGTAATAACTGAAATTAATTCAACATGGCCCTGAAAACCAAACAAAAACCAAGCCGTTAATATTTAATGAAAAATATGCGGCAAAATTAACGTGTACCTCTGCTGCACATATGAAAATTATGTATTTGCCGAAGGCAAAAATGCACAGAAAAAAGCAAAACTGAACTAGAAGAGGATGATAAAGGAAGAAAAGTAGGAGGAGAGTGAGAGTGAGAGTGAGAGTGAGAGTGAGAGTGAGAGTGAGAGAGAGAGAGAGAGAGAGAGAGAGAGAGAGGGAACGGGAGGCGGAAATCGTGGATCCGTGAACTTTGCTCCATATAGCGTGTGACGATGACATGTGATAACGTGCGAGGCGAGGCGAGTGTGAGATGATACAGGGGCACACATGCGCGCGAGACATATAACGCCACATGGGGCTGAGAATATTCTTCATCGCTCCGGGGAATTGGACGAACCCGTTTAATAACTGCGGTGCTCTGTGCTCGAGTGGCTCGCCTCAAGGAATAAACTGTCATCGACAAGCGTATGGGGCTGCGAGTGTCGCCCTCCTCGACCTTTCTCATCCTCATATTCTCGGAGGATGTCGCGCAACACTCGACTGACAGCAGTCGTCGATCACACAGTTGCCCTTTTCCACTTTCTCCGATCACTCGCCACTCCCGTCCGATGGGCAATTTAGGGAGGCATCGGCTGGAGCTCGGAATATCGGCTAAAGCCACTTTTACCGTGCATACCTAGCTCTCTCGTTAAGAAGCAAAGAGAGAAAGAACAAATCGGTGTGTACCAATTCTCAATATTATAAACGTTAAATGCGATTTTCAAATCTAGCGGGCAAAGTTTATCTTCGTTTTTAAATAAGAATTTCGAATCGTCGAAAATATAGTCGCGATTTTGATAGTCGGGGGAGCGAACATTTTTACTGCAACTGGCACTGGGCATGGATAAGCAGAATCCATATGTTAGAGATGCCGATACCGTTGATTGTAAATTCGATACAATAGCATAGCACCGAAAGCCTAAAGTATAATACGAATACCACAATATCCAAAATAAAAATATTATTTAGCAAGAAAAGTGAGCTGTGTGTGAATATGCGTGCCGATTTCTCTGTAAGATTTAGCGAATAAATAACTCGGCAATTTCGTCGACCGATCGCACAAAAGCTACGTAACAATATTTTTAAAATTAATCAGCGACATATGAATGAAGGGAAAATTACAGCTAAGATTTTCTTTATTCGTTACTAGGCGCAAAGTGCGTGAAATTCAAACTGTATGTTAAGAATTTGGTTCGATTAAAATCAATCTGATTATATTAATAATATTATGTATAAGTAATGTTTCTGAAAATTATGATTTTTATACAAACTAAAAAATCGATAAAATTATCTGTAAAATTATTATTGTTTGATTGATGGGAAAGAATTTTAAGTTTTTACTTTCATAATCAATAGATAGCTAAGCGAAATATAGAAACATTCTTTAATTTATTATTAAAAGATCAAGGCTCGGCTATTAATAATAATAATATCCTGGAAATTTAATTTAATGTTTAAAATAAGCATGGATTTTATTATCACCAAGGCATTCGCATCTATATGTACCAGCAATTGAAATTTGTATTTATAACTCGCCAATACCGACAAAAGCGATACAATTAATTTATTTATACGATTTCCAAATATCTCGATCATATCATCCGATAATTTAAAATAAAGAGCATAGATTCAGCAATTGCTTCGCCCGACAATGTTTTGTCAACATAGCGCATAATTAAATGCCAAATTGACGGATACCGCAGAGAGTAGCGTAGCGAGAAATATAAACATATAACGGCATACACGAGATGGTTGGAACGGTGGGAAAAAAAATGAATATTTCGAGGGAAAATGCACAGCTTCCAGTTGAGTGGCCAATAGCCAGACAAGTCGTATCCTTTTTAACAGTTTATAATGACGAAGTGAGTCGAATGAAATGAAGAAAAAGAAATAAAATAAAACTCGGAGAGAAGTCGTAAAGATAAAATGTGAAATAAGCATTTAGATGCAATGGCACATTGGAAAGCCCGAGCGGGCAGTTTAATATTTGCCGGTCGCGAGGGTAAAGCAAGCGCGTATGTTAATTGGAGAGCCGCTCGATTAGCATTTCTCGTGATCCTTTGGCTGGCGCGGGTTATGTGCGAAGGTGCGCGAGCGCGTGTGTGCGTCTTTGCTCATTTTTTTGTGCGACTCCTAAACTAATTGTCGCCATAGCGGCGACACTTTTGCCTTTTAGGTCACGTCGTTACGCGACCGTTTGTATACACAGTGTGTATACAATGGCGTGCCGCATGATTATTGCAAAGCAGGAAACACTCGCCTCGATCAATGCCGCTATCGCACCCGCAGGTTCTTTATGTCAATTTTACATCGACTGTGTCTCACTGTCTCACCTTATGCCTCTTTTGTCTCGATCGCTCTCTCTCTCTCTCTCACTCTCTCTCTCTTACCAGCTCTCTTAATTTCTTAAAAAAACAACATAAAAACAAAACAAAGCACCGATTATTTTCTCTGATAATGGTAATAGCAATGTACCGATTACCTGTCACTTAGCTCAAAAAATATCACTGTGGTATTCGATGTGCGGTAGTCGACCGTATATGGTACTTATCGTTAAATCAATTCCATTCTAAGATTCTTATGATAATAGAAATTTTTAATTTTATTTTCATATTGTTTGAAAATCGTTTGCATCATCTTAAAATTCAATAAAACTTCTACCTTTAGTCAACAATCTATAATTATATTGCATCGAGATTAATTAATTAATCTTGCAAATATATTAAGAATATTAATTGTGATAGGATTTAACATAACACATTTTCTAATGATACGATTATCAGTATTTTATGATTTCCTGGCATTCGCTCTTTAATCAGTGGTGATAGTTTTCGTTCATTTCTTCCTTTATTTCTTATATCTAAATATAAAATTATAAATAAATGTATGCCTAAATTTTTTAAAAATTAAGGAAATTAAATTCATTAGCATAAAATAATCAATGACTGTATTTTTCAGACAGTAATAACAATTTTAATACATAAATCTATAAATTTACATAAATGGTATTTAGAAATATTATTAGATGAACCTTTAATAAGCTTAACACTATATAAGAAATTGGAATTCAACGACACAGTTTACTTTCTACATTAAAGATTTTTACATACAAGTTATAGTATCGTATTATTTGGTAAATTGAAAAAAAAATTTTTTTATGGCACCATATGAATTCCTATTTTGCTTATTATAGAACTATTGATATTAAGGAAGAATAATATATGAGCTTCTTTTCAGAAAAATATGTCGAATATTCAACAAAAATATTTTATTTGCAAAACGTGAGAGTATTTTTATCTACTTACAAGTGATATAACTTTTGAATTTAAAGATTAGTATCGTGTTACATAAATTCTTCACGTTGTATATAAAATATTAAATTAATCAAGTACCATTAATACTACAATTTGTGCGGTAAATCTCGATCTGAAAAGAATTTACACAAATTCCACAATCTATACCCATTAATTTTAATAATAAAATATTTATTTTGTTCATATCTAAAATGAACATTGCCACATAGCTTATTCATTTATCGTACCACGTATTTTAGAAATATTTTTCTTTCTAAAAATTTAATTTTTATGGAAAACATTCCATTATATTTTCATTTGTTTTTTCTTCATTTAAGAGATATTTTTAATAAAAATATTTTATTCGTCTCCCGAATTCACATTCTTTATTTGAATCTTCGATTTAACAATTGTTTTTAATTTATCGGTACTATATTGCGAAGCTCTTGGTCAGCGTTCAATGCAAAATATCTCTGTTATAATCTTCAAGTTTTATTATAAACTTGATGTTATCATTCCAAATACACAATTTAAATTAGTTTTGAAATTTAAATCTTTCTTAGCCGTACAAAAAATTATAAAGCAATAGAAATTTATATATATATAAATGTTAAATTGTAACACTTTAATTTTACTTTATATCATATAAGATCAAACTTATCAAAATTAATACACACTCTTAATGCACAGAAACTTGGCACCATTCATTCTTTTCCTGCGGCTATTAATTATTATTATAATAACTGAATTACACCTCGCACTCTCCTCGCTCTATTCAATATTTGTTGCGAATGAAGTTGCACATCGTACGTATGCAATACCAAATTGTGATACCAGTTGCTCATAAAAACATATATAGCTACCCAGATCCATTATTCCATTTTCATTACGTTTATACTTTACGACGCGAGGCTATAACACGTTACGTCGTCCTCGACAAAGTCTGACTCTCTGTAATGGTACGATAAAGCCTTTATCAACGCACTTAATAATACATATATGTATAGACAATATTTTGATTTCTCGAGAAGAAACAGTGGTTATAGCAATGATTTTCGGTATTCACATTTCCATCAATTTCAATATTCTTTATAAATACTAAATTGTGAAGTACACTTATTATTGAAATTTTTTATTATCTCGTCCTTTAAGTATATTATAATGAATCATTTATTAATGCTACAATAAAATTGAATTAATATTTTCTGTAGCAAATTATGCATTTGAATAGTATTTGAATTACATAAATATATATATATATATATGTATAGATATATTTTGTTTAAATTATTTTACATTTATTTCTTAATATTTATTTGGTATTTGTATAAATTAAATTTTCTTTCTATAAACTTTTCGAAAATTGATCGAAGGAATTTTCATTTAAACAAATTTGCCTTATCTTTGAGCTAAACACAGTTGGTTTAATTAAACATTCTTTCATTTAACTCGCATAAGTAAATTGATATTAATTTTTCACAATTTAAGACCACGATTTTTCATATACTACAAAAACTTTCATTTAAATTATGTTCATTTATTTTATTAATTAAAGGAAATTGTTTTTATTTGCTATTTGTAATTTAATGTAATTTAATTAATTTAAGTTTATTATTTTGTTTACCTATTTTTCATTGTCATTTACAATTGTTTTAATACTAATGTTGATTTTATCATAAGTGCCATATTATAAATTACTCAAATCGAGTTTCAAAAATGTTTTATGGTAATGATATCCCTTTAAAATAAATTGATCTAATATTCATCTTTCATTAGTATTTTTCATTATATATAGATCGAATGACTCTGTAGTATTTTACGTTTTAGTTGTTATAAACGTGCTTTGAATTTTAATGAGTATATATTGGGTTAGAAAGTCTGCTTATTAAACAGTAAAGCTTATCTTAATATATGTAATGAGAAATAATGCAAACGTTGTAGGAATACATACATCCTACTATTTATAGGTATTGTTTATTATTTATTGCACTCTGTGTTATAAATAAATAATATTTGGCAGATCTTTTTGTTAATTCAAATTACGTTTGATGTAAAATTTTTAAAAATTTTTTCTAATAATACTCAATAATGAAATTAATATCACGTTAATGATTTGTAAAATTAATGGTACAAATTATTGACAAAACTATTTGATTACGTATGATTAATAATTTTTTTTTCAAATTGATTATTAGAATTTGTATTTATGAACAGAGCAGTGTAAAAGTGTTGAGATAATTATTATTTTAAAATATTCACATGTTTTGTAGATCATTTGACTTGTTTAAATATTCTAATTAGTCATTTAATATTTGCATTTTACCTTTTTATGTCATTTAAATGTATTTTCATATAATTTTACATAAAAAGACATTAAAAATTATATTAAAAATATTTAACTATACAAAAAATGGAATATTTTAAAAACATTAAAAAATTATAGATGATATTTTGAAGGAAAAATATACAATTTAAAACGCGTTACTTCTATTTATGTAATTATTTTTTTAATTAAGTTTTCATTTGTTTATTTTATATTATGAAATTATATCTTACTATATTATTGTAAATAAATATTTTTCTTAAAATTTACTTTAATTTTTCTTGTAAAATACGAATTACAGTATTCTTTTCCATTACTTTCTTCACCTATGTATTCATTATTTAAGTAATAATATAAATTTGCTTATCAATTTTTTTTCAAATGCTATATTCTAATTTATACATTATTTTTTATTCATTTAATAGCATTAATATATACAAAGTATTATTTTCAATTCAATCGAATGTTCCGTCGTCTAAATCTAAAATTCATTATTCAATTTCTTGAGAATTTAAACAATTCTTTACATTATCATTATAATTGTTTGGAGTCATTTCCTTTAATTTGACATAATTATTTTCCCTAAATACTATATGTTTTAATGATTTCAAGTTGTTCAGTTCAAACTTTCGAAACTTTAATGTTTTAAAAAACTCTCAAAATAAAACAATGTAAGTGGTAGTATATGTGTTAAATTTAATTATTTCTGCATTTGTACTTTGTGTTAAGATAGTTCATTGTATATTTTCATTCTAATAAAAAAAAATAAAAAAACTTCCCTTCAAATTTATCAGTGATCTATTTTTATATTGTAAAAAACAGATAACTTATATTTTTATTTTTAATATTTTGGGAATATTAATTTTACTTTAGAAGACAAAAATCTTCTTCATTTACATGAATCACAACATTCCAATGGCAAACTTAAAAAAACAAAGAATCTTTTAAAATTTTTCAGAATATAGTTCGAGAACAGTACGTTTAAAGAATAATTTGTCTTCAAGTGTGACATATCCGGACAGTCAATGGTCATAGAAAATCCCGGAAATTAATGTTAAAATGGCTCGAATGTATACGTGCAATTTTTTGCCAGTTGCTGGCCAAGTTTATTCGGGCTTCCTTTATCAATGTTTGAATGTATAATTTTCTGGAAATATTTCTCTTTCTTTTTCTATTTTTTATGCTTTAGAATTTACCAATACTATCGTAATTTCCACAATAAACTAGAGAAGTATGTAGAAAAAATAAAACTAATAAATTAAAAAGGTTATAGCTATAATAAATAAAACTATATTATCACAATATTCAACAATTATTTTATAAATATATCGTAATTATAAAATTATTAACTTTATTAAATAGAATATCATTAAATAAAAGATATTTTTAGTCGTATTCATAATATAATAAATATTACCGATACTGTCTAATAGGCAGAAAAGTTCTCTGATGTGAATGAATTCAAAGTTGCTTAGCATTAAATGAACACTACTTTAACCTTCGTTTGGACTATTACTTTTACAATGAAATAATTAAAATAAATTAAAATTTATAATCCAATGTATAAATATTCCGTATTCTATAAAATATCACAATGAGATTTACAATTTATTGGACAAAACTCAAATAAATAATAATTTAATTGTCAAATTTTAGATGGTATTTGCTAATTTACTAAAATTCGTTTGTATATATTATATTGCGGTTTTCAAAATATTCTAAATGATCTTTGAATTCATACATTTTATCGCATTAACTTTGCTTTTCGAGTTGTTGAGCTGACATGCACCGTATGGTGGCTATCATTTTTTTATAACCAACTTTCAATATTCACAATCCGTCAATACTAGTTATTTCCATTTAACAAGGAAAATCATAATTAGAAAATAATATTAAACAAAGATTATGTATTTTTAATTTAAATATTGATTAAACTTTTAATGAAAAAATTAAATGATTGAGTATTAAACGCGTACTCCACTATAATTAATGTACGATTTAAAAATATGCTCATAGTGAAATTTAATACAAATTTTTATTATATCTGAAATTATTTTCATAAAGGGGATAATTTCTATACACGGAGATAATGTACTTGCACACTTTCGCTGAATTTATTATTTTTAGACATTATTTTTTTTATCGCCCAGGGCAATAGTTAGTGCATTGTTCTGAAAATAGACAGGTAATGCGATTATTATTTCGATCACTAGAAGTATAATTAGTATTGTGCAAAATATAACTGCATAACTGGTAAGTTATTATAAATACTTGGCTGATATTATACAGATAATCGTATTATGTAAGCTTGTTAAATATATACTATCGGCTAATCTAAGCAAGAAGAAGAAAAAATAATAAGAGAAAACGAGATTGTAAAATAAAAATTATAGATTAACAGAAAATTTCTAAAAATTATACACTAACAGAAAAATATCAAATAGTATTAAAATAGTGACTATGTTGTTTTACAACTTTTTCTCTTTACATTTAAATAAAGCTGACATATCTTTATAAATGAGAATTTGTGATCAATATAGTCACATTGTATAAGTCTCATTGATGTGAGAAAATACATAAAGTGCATCAACAATTTGTGCCAATTACACAAACCGGAGTGCTGCTATAGCAGTTCTTTAGATTACATAGTAGACTTGTCTCTCTCTCTCTCTTTCTCTTCTCTATCATTTTCTTTCTTCCACTTTCTCTCCTTCAATCGTTTTGTATATCCCTCTAGGGCATACGCACTCGCCCATTAAATTGGGACAACTATGAGTACGCGTTTATTTACATACAAGTTCCCGTAAAGCTCTACTCTCACTTACCTTTACCTACAAATATATATATATATATATATATATATATATATATATATATATATATATATATATATACTCGTATATGTTGCAATGTTCTTAATATAAATTTTTTGCATATGTCAATTACTTATCAAGTATTTAATAATATATATGTAATAAATATGTATGCGCGTGAGCAGTTGAATCTATGTAATACGGAATGTGACTAAAATATATTTTACATAACGTTGATCGTATATTCATTTACATAAACATTTAAGTTAAAAATTTTTATCTTTTTGTAAGGCCACGAAAAATAAATTAGATAAAGTGATCGGACATTTTCTCGTTAATACATCTTTCACTTGACATAAGAATATGTAGTTAATTCTTTAGTAATAAAAAATTTAGGTCTTACCATATAGAAGAATAATGAAAATTATATATATATATATATGTGTGCGTGTACTTGTGTGCGTGTGTGCGCGCGTGTGTGTGTGCGTGTACAGTACTAAAACTTAATATCATTACTTTCGTAATTAAGTTAAAAAATCCAGGTTAATTTTCTATTGAATTTCACATATATAATATAAATAATGTAGTATACAAATTGTCATTTCGAATTTCCTATACAATTGGAATATTAGATGTAACCATACTCATATCACGAAATCCTTTGCATTCTGCTAACCTATCCATTTTCCTATTTCTTTTTTACAATTGAAGCGTTATGATTTGGCGATGTCATAATATGATATAAATTTCCAACAAATACATGCTTCTATTTAATAACGATAAATGTGAATTCGCCTATTCGTATACCCGTAAACAACCCGTACTTTCAACCTTTACGATACGCAATATATAAATTTACATTCAATCTTATATCGACATTAAATATTATGAAATTCTTTACATGTGTAAAGTACCTATTTATTTTGATTATTTTCATAGTAAAGCTACGCTGTATCTAATCCTATCTATGTTTATTATTTAAATGCATTCATATAATCATGAGGTCTTTATTAATAATTGCCAATGATGTACAGAAGGAATATACTTCTTATATGTTTTTATATATCAATGCCATAAATATTGTACGTTATTAAAATAACAAACATAAAAGTATATTAAAAGGCATAGTGCGTAATAAAAGCGAAATTATAATTTATTTAAATATTATTAATATATATTCATAAGACATAAATTAGGAACTATTATATTAAGTGAAAATATTAAACAATTAGCCTGAATAATTCAAATATAAAGAAAAGATAGAGGTATATAAATAATTAAAACGTATTTCTTATCTCACTAACTTCTATTTGATGAATAGTATTTTAACGAATGTACTGTAATGAATGAAAATATTTATTAACCGTATTTATTCGCAAAAATTATTCTCTAAAATATCTAAAATAATAAATACATTCGTCTTCTTAATATGAGCTTTACCCTTTTGGGAATTCATTATAGCATGATTGGAATTTAAAATGAATTTATTGTATGTGCATATCAGAGTATAGATAAAATACCTTAATTTCTAGAATTGTCTTACGCAATAAATAAATAACTGAATAAGGTATGTACGTATGTATTAATAGATAAATATAAATGTGTGTGACTCTCTCTCTCTCTCTCTCTTTCTCTCTCTCGCTCTCTCTGTCAGGGTTATACAATTTTGTTTTTAAATTCTACTTTTAAAACTTAAAAAGCTAATATTTTATATAAAATGTCTTGTCAACGGACGGGCTGTTTTTGATATTTCTCTAAAGTAGGAGTCTAACAGCAATTTTAATTTTGTTCTGTTTTTATATTATAAAAGAAATGTATATATATATATATATATATACGCGCACACATTGTAATCATCTCGGACGCCTTTTTTTGTATACATTCGAGAAGGAAATGCTGTATAGTTGTAAAAAATCAATGAGGATAGATAAAAGGGAAGCAGGGAACGTAAAGCAGTCCCCGCAGCTTATACACAAGGCAGAAACTCATAGTAGAAGAAGTGGCTGAGGCTCATCACGGGGGCGTTCGCTCACCCGTCGAAGCTTTGATAGCGCATCTTTAATCAAGCTTACTGTTTCTGTGTACATATGAAGAAGTCTACTAAAGCCAGTCTATTCACAAATATGTATTCTCGAATAGAGACGAGTTTGAAACATTTGCCAAATGCTTGTTACTACCAGAGCTTTCGAGGGCCATAAAAAACGGATATATCATTATGGACTTTCGCGTAAATTAAACTTCTTCTTATTATTATTTGTCTGCTTTTTCCAGCATTTTCATTTTACATTTTAATTACTAATATTTAGGAGATTCTGACTGTTCATAAATTGTTCGACTGTATGCATGTGTATGAAATGTTGGTAGGTTGCTGAGGATATATTCTACCTATTGAAGCTTAAAATGATATGTTACAGAACACTATCGAATACACTTATGTTATCCATAATCTTCCTAAAATCGTCTGTCAATCATTAAAATAAAAGAAATATCGAATGTCATTCTTTGAACAAAAGAATATATATATATATATATATATATATATATATATATATATATATATATATAAATAAATAAAAATATTTTATATTACTTTACCATGTATTAAAAGAAAAATCAGCAGTTGATAAATGAGATTTCCATCTAACTTTTTTTCTCTTATTTTTGTTCATATATATTAAATGTATAATCGATATAGTAATACGAATGGAATGCAAAGACCGAATGAAAACCAATTTTGGAGCTAACGCATAACCTATCCAATATACCAAAATCTAAAACACGTTTAAAGTTATAGAGCAAAACTGAGAAATATTTGCTTAAAGTATTTATTATCGTATTATATTAACAAATGTATCGATAAATCATAATCCATAATTTTATTACATTATTATTTTAATCTTTTTTTAATTAAAGAAGCAGAATTTAAAATTTAATAATACAGATATGTTGTTGCTATATAATGTCATCTGCTAATAATTAAATCATTTATATTCAGTGAGAATATATTTTTCATTTATTTACTATGAAAGTAAATTATTTCACGAGAATACTAAATAGTACTTTAATAATCATAAATTGTTAAAAAGATTTCTTTAATATATTAGTGTTATATTTGCTTTTAAAATATATTATTTTAACATATCATTATTAATTATCGAACAAAATATATTTTCAATTTTTTAGTGATTTAATACTTTGATAATTTCTGATTTTTATTATTATTATTATTTTTAGGGATAAAGAATATTATGGATTATTAAACTTCGACTTAGATATAAAATTCCTAAAACTTTTGCAAATAAAAATTGTCTTCCTGGCTAAGTAAAATTGCAAATATTCTTTAAAATTTGGTGAAAGCATAAGTCATTTGTTAAAAACGATTAAACAAAGATAACATAAATGTCAACATTGTTAAATTAAATAAATATAAACTGCATACACTCCTATAATAATTAAAAATAAAAAAAATTAATACCTAAATTACATTAAGTAAATAATTTTTTATATTTTAGTAATATATATTGAATGTTTATCTTAGAGACTATAATATTATTATTCTTGAGATTATTATTAAAAAAGTAAAATACAGTGAATTTTTACTTCCCATTTTTTTAATTTCTCTACAATAACTAAATATATATATATATATGTGTGTGTGTGTGTGTGTGTATAAAGTGTAATTACTACAAAATATAATATAGGATGTTATACGACTGCGATATTACCTTTATTAAATATTAACTTTATTAAATGGAGGTTGTTCATATGAATGAAGAACTTGAAAATTCTCACAGCTCTTTGCCTGATATATATAAAGTACACAGAACTTGAAGTTTAAAATTTAAAATTTTCTTTTGATTTTTCTTTTCACAATTTATCATATTTATGTGATTCTCCAATCATTCATTCCTTCTTATATTAATCTATATGTATGAAGAGCATTAAACTGAGAATATTAAAGAAAAGAAAGAAACTAGAGGATTACATGGAATTAAGAACTTTCTTACTTTACCGCATTTGTGTGTAAAGTATGGATTTCCATGTAACATAATGATGAAAGGACTTAGTAGTTACTTAATTACTTAATCCTTAATTACTTATTGATTAATACATCTAGTTTTGTTTACATTCAAATTCTTGCATATGTATTATTCACATTTTAAAGAATTTTTCAATAATTTATTTATTTTATTTATTGTTTAAAATTTTTTCTGTGAATTTTTTAAATATTATATTCTTTACTGAATATATAAATAATCAGTAATTGGTCCTGATATTACTAATCTAAAATAATAATAAAATTATTAATTTTCATATATGTTGTTATTTGCCCTTAGTAATATCATATTATAAATTAAATAGAATATTTTATCACACTATATAGTAAAGGTATTTATAGCATCTTTTTTAAACAAAAAAAAACATTTTAAACCACTGAATATGATTGATTAATATGGTTAAAAATAAGAAACTTAAAGAGTATTCTCATTACTCTTATCTTTCAAACGATCAATACATAATAGCAAATTCTTTTAATCAAAAGAACAGTGCAAAATAAATCAATATAAGCATGATGAAAAGAAAAAATTTACATCTGCAATCGACTTTAAATAATTATCATGAATACATCTAAAGGAATATATACATATATATATATATATATATATATATATATATATATATATATATATATATATATATATAATGTATATATAATATAAATAAAACAAGATAATAACGCTGCTTTCTTTCAAATTGATTGATCTAGTTTTTTAAACCGATTGTTACACGAAATTTCTCTAAAGCTCCAGATGAGCGAAACATTATGTTTCGCTGCACGTTACTGAAATCAGAACGTGAACTTTCTCTACAATTTAGGACTTGAAAAGACTCAAGAGATCTCTTCCATCCAAATCTCATCTCACACTGAGCTATTCTAGGTAGCAGAGAAAGATAGACATAGGCACAGAGTATAAAGGTATCATCAAATCCAAGCCTCTGAAGCATCAAATACTCGAATATAAAATTTATATTCATCTAATGCCATAGAATTTTGGTAACATGAACAAACGTGTGAATATTTTCATATTTCATTCGACTGTATTCATATGTATAGAAAATTAAGTAGGCTATTTATTATATTACAAAATATTTATAAATAATTACACAATAAAATCAATTATAAAATATTATGTAATTTAATTTAGATTTCATTTAAAAAATTATTTTTCCGAAAAATTAGTAAAACTTTAGATGTCTCTTTTAAAGTTTAATTTACACATTAATATTCTTAATATTATAATATAAAAATACATTATATGAAAGTGTATAGCTTAAAAACAGAAATATTTTTTATATTAGTTCAAGTAATTGAAACTTGTGTGCCATACTTATAAAAACCGATGTAAATTTAAATAAATTTTTGACAATTCATCAAACTGACGTGTATATAAATATTGTTTTCATTTATTTTTTCAATAAATAGAATAAAAATTTTTTTACAAGTTGTCACACATTAAGAAATATATTTCCAAGAGTACTTGGATGTAAAATTAAATTTGTGTATGCATAACTTGAAGTTACATATTTTTAGTCAAATTTTTATAATCATCACTAATTATTGTAAATATCTTAACAATTGGTTATATTGGTATTATTATGTTTTTAAATAATAATAATTTTATTTAATATATGAAATTTTTATGTATGATACTTTAATACAAAGAACTATTACAATATGGTAATACTATATTAATAATTTTCTCTATTCATACAGACATTTCAATAAATGCAAGCTAATCAATTTTTTATTATTTGGAAACATAAAAAAAAAAATAATTTTTACTAATAAAATGGAATATTTTTATGTAAAAGTTTATTTATACAGGTACTATATCTAACCAATTATATTTATTTATAAGTGTATGCGTGTGCTTATATATTTATATTTATAATATATTTATAGTTTAATTAAAATAAATTAATTTAAATTAATTTAAACATTAATGAAGCAAATTTAAAACTATCTACACCCATAAAATTATGAATCTTTCTTAAAATGCCCATAGCATAGCATAAAATTTTTGTCAATTATCAGTAGCGTAATATTAGTAAATTTTCAATACGCAAAGACTATAAAATAATCAAGAAAAAAAGATTATAATTTTTATATAAGAACTCAGATATTACTAAAGCACTTGTAATTTATATCTATTATATGACATTTAATAATAAATAGGTTTGATGATTTTTCAAATAGAATGAGGATTCCATAAAAATTAATATAACGATTATCATTGGTTTTGTTAAACATGCTCGTAATTAATGAGATAATTTTGAAGAAATACGTGAAAAATTAAAGTATCCACGTATTAAAGGCAACGGACGAACAGATATGCGACAAATTTTACCTTAAGCAGCATTTAATGTTTCTAAAATATAATTTCATAAAAAAATTTTCTTAATTAAAAAAAAAGTTCTTCTATATCTTAATTCGCTTAATAATTATAAAACATATTTCTAGATACTCATTTGAAACATAAAACTTATTATTATATTTTTATATCGTAAAATCTTTATATTGAAGTCCTCTAGATCTCAAAAAGTCAATACATATATAAATAAGAAGAGCCTTCGCATATTTAAAAAAAGGAGAAAAAAAGGGAAAAGATAACAAAGGTACTAATAATAGACAAAAAGAAAATAGGCAGACGTAATCGATATAACTTTCTCGAGAATAGGCCGTCGAGTGCTAGTGACTCTTCCTCCTGACAACGGTCAATGTAATGTCGTTCATGCTCGCTTTAATGCTCTGCGCAAAGAGCACAAATGACTGGCGATTTTATCGGGTGTTATTCGTGCTAAAAGTCTCGTGATCGTGAGATGGCGCACGACATTGGCCGTCGCCACTACAATATTATTTCATCTTTATTTCACTCGCATGTGGCCAGTGAAAGAAAAGAAAAACGCGAAGGGATATAAGATCGTTATACGCGTCGCTTATACGGACGCGGAATACCTAACTCACCTACTCACCTAGTTACCTTCACAACGGTCGCACGGTAGGTCAAGGATGCAATTTGGCCCAAATCGGTTTATGTATGCCAAATCGCTCATTCTCATCACCCCCCCCCCCCCCACCCCCCCCCCCCCCGTTCCCCGCCACCCGGGCGCTGGCGACCGCCACCTCGCCGACGCACGCTCTCTCGCTCTCTGTTTCTCAATATCCTCATCCTCCTCGACACCTCATTCCATCCTTTCCATATGAAAATTACAATGGGATTTTCTGCAAACATGGGATGAGATGTTTCGAGTACCTCGGCGTAATTTATGGACGATTTATCTGCTTTCATCGCACTTTTCGAAGAGAATATATAACATACACACGAATACATAAGAGACAAAAAGATAGAAAAAAAATCTGGCTTTTGAAATAAAAAATATAAAGTCGTCATGTTCCAGTTTCGTTTTCTTAGCCTGTCCTGTTATTATTTATCATCAACCATTCTTCAATGTATATGGGTTATTCGTAAAAGCTGATAAAAAAAAAAAATAAAAAAAACAGTAGATTATTTTTATGAGTTTACTTGTCGCTTATTTTTATTCATATTTCATGATAGAATTAAAAAGATTTTGTATTTCACTTTAAAGTTATCCCAATGAAGAAAGTCAGAGATAAATCACATAAAGGCAGATAGATCACAAATAGATGTAATCAAATCCATCAGAATCAAATTCAAAGATCAAAATCTAATCAGCTAGCTTTGGACGCAGATAATTTTTGTTTTTTTTACTGATTTTAATGCTTCATTATAAGTATTATATTTATAGAATAGGATAATTCCATTAAAACTTTATGTAATTACGTTTGACTTAATCATTAAGTCTTTTACGGAACTTCGATCCACGACTTAAAATTATTTAATTTACATTTGTAAACTAATTATATTTTAAGGGCTACTTTTCCAAGTAAAAATTAATATTATATTAAATAAAATTACCAAGTAATATTAACGATAACCGTGGACTATCATGCGCAACTTTTAATTAATTTTAAATTTACATAGCTTTCAATATTGATTTTATTTAATAAATTATGTATGGTATTCATTATTCGGTAAGAATATCTCCAATAAATTTATGATGTAAAAAGATGCTCGAATCAGTGTATCAAATAAAGCTTAATATATATGTTTTTGAACGAATAAGAGACTTTATAATACGAATTTCTTGACAATTGGAGTACATGCTTACAAAATTCATACAATAATTTATATATAAAAGATGATATATGCATGCATATTGCTTTTATTAAAGATAAGAGAAATAAGATTTTTAAGTATTACCTTGGACGAAAAGAAATCAGTAGTTATTCTTATCTAAATAGCAGCTTTAACAATAAGAATTTGTTATTACTGTAATTAGTAACGAGTAATGTGACAATTATGACAATAATAAGTAACTATTATACGGTCCAGTTTGTAATTACGATACGAAAAAAAATCAAGTTACAATAATTTCACATTTGAAACTGTATTATTTTTGATATTATCGATAAATATTAAAAATTACAATTTGATTGGCAGTGATTTATTCATAAATTTAAAAATAAAATATATTTAAGTTAAATTTATAAGTATTTTATTACATATCATTTAATGTTTTAAATATCTTTAATGATATAAATTCACTTAAAATCAATAGAGACAAAAACAAAAACAAAAAAATGTCAATTTTATTAAGACATATATACATTTGTTATGATTATATTTTCTGTAATAATATATCATAATCGTTTCGGTAATACTTATTACTTTTACGTAAATGCTTATTCATAATGAAAAATATACGATAAATTTTTTTCTTTTCCACTAATGACATCAATATTTTATATTCAAACGTCAAATAAAATAATCGTAGAAAATGGCACTTCCAATAAAATAATGCCCTGTCAATTATAAGAAAAAAAATCTAAAGCTGAAATAATGTGATTGTCGTCGCAAAAGTACGACGTAGGATGCACAACCCATGACCCATTAGCTCATGAGTTGAGTCGACCAACTTTAATCTCAGTGGAATTGTCTTTTTGATAAGTAGGAAATGTCTCGTGCTTTATCAATCGTAATTGTGGAAAGAAAAAGTGAAAATACTCCTTCCATGACCTCATCTTTGTACTGATTCATGTACCCATCTCTTTCTATATCTATACTTATTTACTAATCTATCTCAACGTATCAATCACAATCTTTATCGCTGTATCTCTGTGCAACGATTAGTAAACTTCAGTATAAAGTGCAGTTCTCGTGAAGCATCTTAATCAAGCTTTTTACTCTATTTATCACATGTAACTATTTGTGGAGGAAGCTGTTTGCAGAAAAGGAGTGACTAGGTGTGTCGAGGAATAGCTCGGGTGTATTCTCAGTCCTAATTTTAGCCAATTAATTGCACGCAGTTGCCCATTTATGGCCACGCGTTATATGCCAAGTGAGAAAGAAAAAGGTCGAGAAACCGATGCATCGGCTAACTCAGTGCATTTATGAATTATCGATGCTATAGAAGTCCGAACTAATTGCCACGAAATAAGATGTGACCGAGTACCGCTGACATTCTTTAACGCTTATTTAATTATATTCGGCACGAAGATAATGTTAATCACGAGCACTTAAAAGTTCATTCGGATGAAAGATTGTAAGAGTATTGATTATTGATTATTTTTAAGCTTTTTTTTGTTTCATAATTTTTGTCGATAATAAAGCGATATTATGAATGGGATGTAGAATTTTATAAAAAAATTTATATAAGAATAAATTTCATCGGAGGTCCAAATGTATTAAAGGCTTAATAAATGCAGATTTAAAAAAAAAATAATAATAATAATAAATTAAACAAGTGAGAATAACTTTATCTATGAGCACATGGCTTTTACGTTTTTAATAATTCTTTTTTGCTATTATCTCATCAATGAAATAATATTTTATACAATGACGTATGGATATTATTAGACCACCTTTCAATTACTGTAGTAAAATCGATTTTCAAACAGCGTAAACGCAAAGGCGTATTTTAGCAATTTTTTTTTTTTTTTTAAAGAGCGAACTCGCTCCCGCTTAAATAAACTATGCAGTACGAAGGAACACAGGCAAACGTGACTGGAATAATCGGATCAAAAATAAAATGAAATACGCAGAAAGACAAAGTATCGTCGAAAGGAAAAGTCCTGTAAGCCGCTAAAGTCGCCTAAACTATAGTAAGGATTGCAGGACGTACCCTAGTGTACGAGCACCGCTCAATTTCTGCGAACGGTACGGTAATAAGATAATGGAGGCCAAGTCAACTCATAAAATCCGACTAACTGAAATAACAGTAATGCACGACTCAATATCGATCGACTTTTTTAGAATGCAGATACTATTTTTAACGTTTGGAATTAAATTATTTTGAGTTGTTCTTAAATAGAATGGACTTAATTCGAAGGAACTTTTGATTTGTAAATTATAAAAGCAATAAAAGATCTTCATCCCGTGTTTTAGATAGTCGGTGAGATATGTTGGAAATAAACTGCTCTAATGGCAAATAAGATTGAGAAATATTTTTGTACTTTAACATTAATATTTATAACTGCATCGTATTTAATTTTAATCAAGTTAAAAATCAATTCGGTCTGATTGCGCAAACTATAATTTATAATGAAGATCATCCAATGAATTCTAAATAGAACCAGATTGTCATTTGTAGTATAATAGTCCTTTCTCGGCATCCGAATTTGAAACTAATTGTCATCTCTTTTCATACACCTACGTATATATATATATATATATATGTGTGTGTGCGTGTGCGTGTGTGTGTGTGTGTGTGTGTGCGTGTGCGTGTGTGTGTGTGTATCAATTTCGTTATTTTCGTATTTACAATTGCGTCTATGAAAAACGCTTAAAAAAATTCAGTTCAACATAATTTTTAAAAACATAGATCGTATTCTTGATACTTTTCAATAAATAACATAAAATACAATCGCTCTATAACATAACACGTACTTACCGAGCTTCAAATTCTCATCCGCCCCTCCCCCCGCCCCTCCCCCAGCTTTTTTCTGTATTTTACATGAATAGAGGCTTGCGAGGGCTATGAAACGTTAAAATTTTCAACACCTCTATTCGTCATAGTAATTGGTCATGTTAATTCATCTTGAAAGAATCCGATGAATAGATCATTTAGGACATATCAGGGTTTCAATAATAAGAATGCCACTTGCCACTTTTCGATAAATTTAGTGCCGATGGTGAAAATAGGCGTGGAGGTGCGATTTGTATCCGTGGCGTTGAGGCCACTCTCCGTTACGTTCTCTAGCTCCATTCCCTCGATAAAGTCTTCGGAGCAATGAGAGTAATCTTCCTAGTTACCCGCAACTTCGATACTCAGCCACCACAGCTGCATCCTGTAATATAAATATGCGCTGAATTTGTATTCGCTGCAATTTTATACTAATTAGTTGCATTACCATGAATATACTACTAATATATTAATGCTTATATTGAATAATTATATTGGTCGAATACTATTAACAAATATTATGCATCGGAATAATTTAAATTTTAGTAATTATTTTACACGCATTTTAATAATGATTAAACTATTTTTAATATACTACTGTACGGTATATATTCTACATAGACCATAATGAGAAGCACATAAGATATCTTTATGAAGAAAATAATATATAGAAAAATAAGAATAAATGAATTGGTTTTGAACTTACGTGATTCCACTCCATCTGGCAAAAAAAAAGAAAGAGAGAGAGAGAGAGAGAGAGAGAGAGAGAGAGAGGAAAAAGAGAAAAAAAATTGCTTGTCAAGTCATCATAAACAAATATTAGCTTTTATTTATATAATCTCCAGTGAACTTTGTAGTGAGAAATCGTATTTCTATTAATATTGAAAATAATGTATTAATACTTCATTATATTTATCAACGAGATTCTATTGATTATTCGACTAATGATTGTATAGGGAAAAAATTGAAAACTCGCTTAACGTGAATGGAAATCTTAATTAGAGATAACAAGTAGTGCTTATATAGAAACGATAATAAATCAATAAATTAGTGAAGCTATTTAGCTCGAAATAAATAAGTAGTATTTACTAGTCAAAATCGAATTAGTCATAGAATTATGGTTAGCTTATGTACGCGAGGGCTAATGGCTTTAGCCAAGTTCATTTTTGCCCATAAACTATTTAGGGCAATCTCGAGCCACATAAAAGCCGAAGAAGCGACATAAATGTTCACATCCTGTCTCTAGCATTTTCATTTTATCTGTTAATTCTTAGTCTCCCTTGGTGATCTATATATACAAAATCCAACAGCCGCAATTTACTCGAATTAGCTAACAATTGCTATAGGGAATATTCAATTATTGTCGAATGATAATCAACATAAAATCTCAATCCTTTTTCTCGTTACATAGTACACTATTTCTATAATATCTAATCAACGATATTTCTTTCTTTATAATCAATCAATTAACTTCAATTACATCTGATTAAATAATTAAATAATATTTTGAAAAATGGTAAGCACTTTAGAAAATACTTCTTTTACTATTTTATAATTTAATTATATTTCTATGTGATGTTAAATACAGTCGATTTTTTAGTTTTACATTCGGAAAAATCATTATAATGTAGAACAATTTCTACTCGCATGGATAGTCTAAATTGAAAATTAAATGTCGTTCGTATGCTTTAAAAATAATTTTGATTATATATACATTTTTAAAAAATAAAAAAAAATTAATTTAAAAATATATTCTGAGAATATTTTTAAAGGTAAATGTCCTTGATAAATTACACATTTCTATTTAAAATTATTAATTCAAATTTTTATATCTGTAAAATATTGTATATTTCTGATTTATTTCTAATAAGACACAATTTTAAATTGAACGATTAATTTCAAACATTTTTTAGTATTTTTCATATGAGAACTAAAATAATGAATATTCAAATTCAAAAACTTATATTGTAATAATAAATTTTAATTATCTTTAATGCATTGCCAAACTATTATAAAGCAAGTTATACATATATTGGCTTTAAAAATTAATATTTTTATTATATCGATCACCTATTTATATAGAAACGTTAGCAAAAAATTATTAAAAATTTATAATCTACTCTAAAATTTTTACAATTATTTTCTAGAATTTTCATTTATTTAATTTGGTTTATTCTGAATAAAAAGCTCTTATCTTGACTTTAAAAACAATATATATATATATATATATATATATATATATATTTTTTTTTAAGCATTTAACGATACTGCAATCTATTAATTTAAAAATTTTAATCTGCAAACTATCTCAAAACATTATCTATTAGTTTAAAACATAATATAATAAATAATTTTAAATGTAACCGATTTAATTTATTACCATTTTTAAAAAGAAATTTTAGTAAATTATTTATTCTCCAATCTTGAATATCATAATTGTTTATTCTTGTTATTTAGAAATGGTAGAAAAAGACAAAATAACATCAAATAACATTGTTTGTTTGTATGTCATATGTGGCATTAATGTTAATACGGTCGGGTTCTTGTTTGTCGGTGACATGGAACTTTCATTGGTGTCTCGACATCTGATTCCGTTATGATTTCTTCAATTTTCACTTATCCACGCTGTAGGTGACTGTTAGATTGAATATCTGACCTTCTCTGTTTATGATTACAGGGTGGTTCAATACCCTATTTGTTAGACAGATCAGTCTTCATTCATGGAAAAAGTAAAGAATTAATTAATGGGCAGCGTGAAAGCCCTCTTCTTCCGTAGAAATTGAAATGAATCAATTTAAAATTATCGATTCGTTCACTGGTATTGATTATCCCTCGTGCCATTTCAAAAAGCAGCAATTTCGTTGATTTACCATTTGTTATCGGTTACCATTACAACTCAGAGATTCTCAGATATTCTCCGATTCCCTGTTGCATTTCCAGTTACGGTGAAAATTCTATTTTCTTTTCGTAACTAGTTCATCATGTAACAATGAATTTTCCTAGATTCTAAATTGCTTATAATGATAACACCCAACTTTAATTACATGAATTTCGAATTTCTCCATTTGCTCGGTTTCGTATTTTAGAGCCGTTACATAGTTTACGATACGCGTTACAATTTATTTAAAAAATTAAATACTACATGAATAAAACGATTGTTTTACGCTTTTAAGTTAAATCTTTTAAGTCGTTAAATTTTTTTAAAAATTATTTTTCATTCATATTAAGATATTATATCTTAATTATAACTTTATTATTCACGAATACATTATCAGCTTCGGATATTACTTTTAATCTATTATTTATCTAATATCTACTGAATTGACACTCTCCTATCATTACTTATGCGTATATAAAATAAATAAATAAATAATGTTTCAAAACTTTTTTCAACGTTTTTGTTATTTTTGCAGATGTATAATATTTATTCGATGTAGCATATAAATGTTGCAATGAAATTTTTTAATCCCAAATGAAATTTTCCAACAATTATAATAATTCTATTTGCAAGTAAATTAACAACTTATAAAATTAGTAGTGCAAGTTGTTTTATAACAAGGATTTTCCACTCGTTAACCGAATTGAAGTATTAGGTTGAGAACTCGCACACGTCGCTACACACGCAAACAGGAGCATCAGCATCGTTGCTTTATTATTTGGTACTTTCATCCTGACTGCTCATCGAGACAGATTTTGAAACTGTAGATAACAAAAATAGTAGCAGATTGCAAAAAAGAAAATAACGAACAAATCGACAAGTACACGTTTTGGTACTTACACATGACTGCATGGCGTTTCTATTGTTCTAATTCTTTATTTCTCTTTCATTTTCATTCTTTATTTTTTTTCTATTGTTGGAAAGGTAAGGCAATGTTGAGTATATTAATTATAAGGAATGTCGATGTATTTTTTATCAAATTCATAATATTTTTAGTGAAAGTAAAAATTTAAATATAATGTAATAATATTATAAATGCGTACATATCGTGTCATCATTAATTTAAATTAATTAAGGAATTTTAATGGCATTTTAAAATATCTAAACTTCGAATAATATCTAATTATTTTTATGATCTTATTAATTTGTAATGATAAAATTCTAGTCCATGAATTTGTTTAAAAACTAATTTTTAATAAAATCAAGTCATGCCATGAAAATAAAATTTTTAATTTACAAAAAGTAAAGTATTATAAGGTTGAAAATCAATGGTGTCTATTTGCCTAGAAAATATATTTATCTTAACTATCTAATATGCAGAAATCTTTGAGAAGCTACGAAAGTAACAATACTAATAATACTAATCGTATATAATTAAATTTTTAAAAAATAAGTAGTTATCGTAAACTAATTAAACTAATATGAAATAGATGTATTAATTTAGTAATTTGCACTAATTCATATATTAAAATGACAATTTGAACCTGAAATCAATTACAATATGTATTTTGTAAAATTGTATTAATCTGATAATTATCATATATAATAAATAATTCATATACATTAATAATATATCTGAAATTTGTATTTTTTTTTTTTTTTTTTTTTTAAAGCAATAAAACGGATACGCGATTGCGTATTGCGTGGATACCTTAGGTTAATTTCACAAATGTTGATTCTACGTAACTATTGGAAAAAGTATTAAAAACTTATGAAAATTATACGAGATAATTAAATATACTAACGTTCTTTGAGCCGCAGTATAGCATATATTGAAATTATTAGTAATTTATTTATAATTCAGTTGAACGGCACATTCATATCTGTTTCTCGCGTATGCATGAAATAATCAAGCGTTGACAAATTTATATGTAATATAATTTTCTATATACTTCTATTGGATACCCCTGGTCTCTCCACTTTATGTAAAATACTGGTGATATAAACATCCGACAGATCGTCAGTCTTGTCAAACTTTTCGGTGCCCCTTTCCAATTACAATGAATTTCCCGTTGCTCATCAACTCTTCTTGTTCACATTGTTAACAATCTTCTAATTTCCATTATTTTATATTTATTTTATTAGTCCTGCTTGATTTTTATTAAACTTAAGTCTTATGTGTGAACAATTAATAGCTATAATATATTAAATGACAAAATTAAAAGGAATGGAGGAATTTATTGCCAAAAAGTGACGACATTTCTAACTAGCGAGGAATTTATTATAAAAGAAAATATATAATATTTGCATATTTATTTTATGCTCCATTCTCAAAAATGTTTAAATATCAAATTTGCATCTACTTTCATATATTCATATTTTTTATTTTTCACGTGTTTTATTTCAAACTTTGCCAGAAATAATTCATTTGCCTATTTACCTAATGATCTAATCAATAATTCTATATTAAATATTTAACTGAATATACATTTTAACTATCTTTTTATATGTAATACAATCTTCTATTTCGATATTAAAACTTTATTGTTATTGTATAAAACGGCAGAATTTTTTCTCGCATAAATCTATCTGTTGTGATCATACTACATGTAATATATTATAAATGAAGTACTTAATCTTCGAAGTATTTGTATTATTTTTTCGTAACTAATAGCTAATAAAAAAACCAATACTAATAATTTAGATATTTGTTATTAGAAATGCTCTATTAATTTATTACCCACCATTTCTTAGTTAATTTATTTTACTTTAATTATAACAATATTAATGACTTAATTATTCCTCAATTAGTAAATAATTTACGATAAATAAATTTATCATATTATAGGGTAAACAGAACACAAATTACGGTAATAATAAGAATTTTTACGCATTATAAGAATAATTCACATACTTCAAAATGATTTATATTCCATATTTAATATTTCATTTTCTCGAATATATTTCTAAATTAAATAAAAATACTTTCATTAAAAATATTTATAATATTATATTTTCTATATTATTAAATTGAACTATAAAGAATGGAATACTTATTAAAGTACAATGAGTGTGAAATTCTAATTAAGTTTTTATCGGCAGGCGTTTTCATCAGATGATTTACGTTTAATTACTTATTTGAAAGACAGCAAATCTTAATGTTACTAGTACTTCGTAGTGGTAAAATTGAGATTTGTAATTTCAATTTTGATGAAAAAATGAATATTAATTTTCATTATTACGCAAACATTAATGTTTTTGTTAAATTCTCAAATATCAGTAAATATCGAATTAACATTAGTACCTAACTTTGTATTAATTTTTTTATAATTTTCTATTTATTGTTCTTAAATACGCGTAATAAAATGGCTTTATTCTGCGCGACATCTTTTTATACATATTTTAAAATAATTTCTTATTAATATACATAAGACAATAAATAATGAATGTATATTCTATATAAGTATACTTAGGATCTCTAATATTCATTTAAATATTCATAATATACTTAATTGAAATTTTTATGAGGCCTTTTTATTTTCAATTTTTATGAATAATGAGTATTTTACTTCCTATGTGACAGAACCTTTAGGTCAAAATATTTATGTTTTATTTACTTTTAACAGTATTTTTAATTTATTACCTACCTTATACATTCTTGGCATTTGCGTTACTTTTCATAACCTCAGATAAAGAAAAGAAATTGAAAATAATTCAAAACTCAATAGAGGAAGGAACAGTTATTCATTTTCTTTTTTCATTTTCCGTATTCTCTTCTACAATTATAGCAAAACTGAACTAGGCATTCTATAAATCGAGTTTTTACGGCAAATCAGATGACGGAAAAATAGTGCAATTTAATTACAAAGTGCAACAGGAAGCAAGATAAATGCATTTCATTATTACTAAAGAAATTATAAACTATGCTTTACCACACGGGGAGTTGTATTTTCATATTTTTTAGTCTATATAATATTATATTCTAAATGGTATAGAAAAAAAAAGATTCATATTCAAATTTTCTATTCTAATCAACTAGATTGTAAAGAACTTTTTCATTTCGTAAATACGTATATCAGACAATTTGCACAATTACGTTCATCGAGCATTTAAAGTTTCTATTATAAAAGTGATTATATCTCTGAAAAATTGAAATTATTTAGTTAATATTCATACGTATTCAATTTTAATATGGGTTAACTTTCAGTTTTGCAAATAAATTAAATGCATATACATTTTTATCTAGAAAATGTATGTTACTATGTTACTGAAGCAGTTAAAAGTATATCGTTCTATATGCAAGAATATTTCTTCAGTGTACCATGGATCATAAATAATGTTATCCGATAAATATTAACTTACGAAGCATAATTTATAAAGAAATATATTCACAAAATCTAATATATATGAATAATTATATAGATGCATATGTGAGTATTTATCTCCTGATATAACATCAATGACGTCAAATATTCAATCCAGCAATAATAATTAATAATTCGAGTAAAAGCATTCATTCACTTACAATAAGTTTGAATAAATAATGTAAAGAAAATTTTTTTTTTAATATACTCTTAATACATAATTTTTAATAATATCAAAGACAATAAATGTAATGGAACACGTACTTTTAATTCATTTATTCAAATTACAAATGATGAAATTTACAAGTGCAGTCGTTTAATCTGTTTTGTATCAACACTTACAGATTCACGTTAAATTATACAATTTACATTAAAATTCTATAATCTCAAATAGAAATAAAGTATAATAATAATTTTTTAAATATATTTGAAGTTTTGAAAATGACACTATGATGTTTCGACATATAATTGTGGATGGAATTAATAAAGAAACGATAAAAATGTTTACTACATTTCTTGCACCTTTTGCTGTAAAATTATATTTAACATCATTCTTTTTCTGTTCGTTGCTGGTTTTAGATTAAAGTAAAATTTAATGAAAAAAACAAATTTTCAAAGTTCTATCGTGTCAATACATATACTTCTATTAAGATAATAATTCAGAGACCCTTTCAATAATTCTGAAGATATGAATTAGTGAAATGATAGTGCAATTAAATTTTATAAAATGTATAATGTTTAAGTTTATTAAATTAATTTTAATTATTAGAATATCAAATAAAATAACAATTTTTCATATTATTTTACTACGATAATTGTAAAATAGTTTAATCTATAATGCTAACCTAAATTGAACAAGTTACTATAATTCAATAAGAATAAACATTTCATACTCATAATAATCTTTTACATATTTTATAGTTAATAATATAATTATCTTTCTTACTTAATAGATACGAAATTTCTTCATTTCTCATCCAATTACAATAAACTATACATACAATATAATAAATATATTAAATTTATTCTTCATACGTAAAGTATTTAAAATAAAATATTCTTATATCCTTTTTTATATTAATATGTTTCAATACGAGAACTGTAAAATTTCTTAACCTCCTTTAAAATGACAAGTACAGTTTTAATATAATGATGAATGATGTTAAACAAAACATAATGAGAATTCCAACTGAATATAAATATAGGTACAATTCAATATTACTGACTCGCTTCCTAATAGTTTTAATAATAACAATTTTAATAATAATATTTCTTTTCAAATGGATTTTTCAATAATTTATGGAAGCTTTATTAAGACTAAAAATGTAAAACCTATATTACCGAATAGAAAAGTATTTGAGAATCTTGATAATTTATTATAGCCAATCGAATTAGCTTATCAGTTTATAAGAGGAATATACTTTTTAAAACGCAATTAATAATACATTATATTGTTTAATAATGTATGAACAGATTTTTTTTTTTTCATTGTAAAAAAATATTTATATTTTGTCTTTTAATACTTATTTTATTGATTAAACAATGCTGACGTGACATCTTGATAATTTAACCATAGCATTAGTAATTTGAAGAATGATATATTTGATATAATACCAACAATTTATGTCGTATAAATTTCTGTCAATGCTCCTTTTTAACTATCACCTGTTCAATTAAATATTATTTAATATTTGGCATGAAAATTGTCCTTAAAAAATATATATATATTATTATTAATACGTATTATTGAACAATCAATTTCAATAGTTTTGTATATAAATTTTAAGTTAATTATATACATGTTGTGTGTAAGGAAATGAATTATTTTTAATAAATATATATAATAATTTTTACAATAGCTTATACTAGAAATAAATTGGAAATGAATAAATTTTATCAGATTATTATTTTTTCAGAATTAATATGAAAATGATATTGAGATGTATTCCTTCATTCAGTATATGAATAATATAAATTAGTCTATAGATTAAATAAAATATAATTCAAATATAAATTTTTAACTGGTTTAAAACTCCCACTCATACTTCAAGATCCTAATTAGAGCATCAAATCATAACTTTTGAATAGTCAACAATTAACTTTCAATTCAATAGTACTGATATTTCAGTAGTATGATAATATTTATTCCGCTATTTTTTATAAAAAAATATATATATATATATATTAAGATTTAATAAAGTAAAATAAAATAAATTAATTAAAAAAATGATTAAAAATTATTTTATTATAGTCTTCAGATAATATTTTGTACCGTATATATAATTGTATATGTATATAATATATTCAATTTTTTAAATAATTTATTATATATACATATATAATATTAAAATTATATTAAAATATATATATTATATATAAATATATATAATTAAATATGAACGAGGACATTTTTTTTCTTCTAAATAATTATTTAACATACAAATGTATCGAATGAATCAAATAACTTTTTTTTTAAATTATTCAGAATAAAACTGTTTAATACTTATTATTCGCTAGTCATATTGAGAACTCTAAACTTATTACTCAAAACCTAATAATTAATCATACGATGAAAAGAAATGTATAAAATCTTTAGAGAAATTTTAGTAATGTTCTATTCAATATTACATACAATAAAACTCGATGAATATGTTTTGTTCGATAAGAACACTTTATAAATTTTAAAATGTTCCACAAACTTCTGATTTTTAGACATAGATTATTGAAGCGTATTTTCTATTTCAGAATTTATAAAAATTGTCATTTTACAGAAGTTATTCAAGAGATTCAAGATCATAGATTCAAGATTAAATACAGTTTTCTCATTCTTGCAAGATTTGTTAAATCCATAGTATTAATTTCAGATTATTTTCAGCCCATCACAAATTAATTGAAGAATTTTTAATTCAAAGTTGGTAGGAACTACTTTACATTAATAAAAACTGTCTAATGATTGATTTAAATAGAAATATATAAAAAATATGTGATATATCATGCAACTTAACGAAAATATTATCTTAATATAGAATTACTTGCAGCATCAGAATTTTGAATCCACAATTTCGCTATCAGTCTGCTAAGGAGTTGTTTCTATATGAAAATAATATATAAAATTACGTGTTAATATATCTAATTTCAATTTCTACTTATATTTTCTATATGGATTTTTAAATGAATTTATTTGAAAGAAAAAATAATATTTTCTTGAATAAATTTTACATTTATTTTTAATCGAATCATAATATTTATAATATAAACAAGAAAACCAAGTCAATTATTTATAATAAATTTTTTCCTTGTTTCATGCATATATAATAAATACTTTTTAATCAATAAGTGACAGTATATGAGTGTACTAAATGTACATATCTCTTGAGAATATTTACTATTATGTGTATATCGAAATTCGATATACAATCTTATTATTACATAGAATGAAATTTTATAAACATAATAAGGATTCGAAATAGTCTTCCCACTTACTTAACTATACAAATATATTCATTAAATTAGTTATTTCAATTTATTTTTCCGATTTATGTTAATAATAATAAAAGAAGAAAATGTTTTATACTACTTCTAAGAGTTAATATTTTTTTTTATTGTAGAAACACTATTATATCATCTTCGATTCACTCATTCATCAAACACGTGTGCTTTATTCATCAGTAAAACGAAAAAATACTAGAACTCTGGAACTTTTGACTTCAAAGCACGAAAATTACATTACGTTTGCTCGTGGCGTGCGTTTTTTATCGAGTGAATGTTAAATATAACTTTAAAGTTGAAAAGAACATGTTTTGGAAAAATTGAAAATAATCATCTCTTTAAAAGTAATACAATATAAGATATCAAATTTATACTTATAAATTTTCATCTGCGAAGTAGTTATATCAATTACATTAATGAAATTTTAAATAAAGAAAAATAATTATATAATATGATTGTAAATGAATATTTTTATTATTTTCGATTTAAATAATACATTTATTTATCTTTATATTTATTTATCGAAAATAAATATTTATCGGAATTCTGAAAATTACTCATATTTTCATAAGTGATTCTGACTATTTTAAAATAGTTTTTACATAGATGTTTTTTTCATCATGCAACAATAAATTTTAGGAGGAATATTAGAAAATATTGAAATTATTATCGTTATATGAAAACTCAAATGGCCAATGTTAGTAATAATAACGATTCGTATATAGATTCAAATTTAGGTAAATCTACAAGTGTCTTATAAATTTCTTTAATATATTGATTATATTCTATTTACAAATTATATATATATATAAATATATATATTTGGTGTGGGTGTTTATGAACTCCAAACTAAAATTATACACATATAAAGATATATGAATATCAAGAATTTTCTATTAAATTTGAATATATCAGATTTATGCTATTTGAAAAATATTTATTATTGAAGTTTAAAGTGTGCTTTTGGGAAAGCAGCATTTAAATCTGCTTACACTGAATTACGCTTAAATAAAAAGTTTGTTGTAAAAATTGGACTAAATTATGTACTTCAGAATCGCATGTAATAAACTCGTTTACTACTCGTAGTTCCATATAAACTATCCATTACCTTTGATTATCGAATATTTTTTATTCTTAATCTACTTGATGTATATACTTATCTCCATTATTAAATTAGCTATGAGCATTTGTGGCTTAGCTAGATCTTACAAAATTTTTTCAATGAAATTCTATCGTGTTTCTATAACAGATCTTATAAACATCCTATAACAGATCATGTAACAGATTTTCCTTCATAACTATATAAATTTTATAGTAAAATCATAATAATATATAGTTATAATATCATTAATATGATTAATTATTTTTCATAAGAATAAAATCAACTGTTTCTTAAATAACATTAATGTTTCACCACCAGAGTTCTCAATATTTTCAACGTTGTCGTTTGATTTATTTTAACCACACCTCCTCGAAAATTTATCAATTACTATTAAATTTTACTATTCAATAATTATTATTGTAATGCTGTAATTGAATAAAGTAATAATATTAATAATAATATTAATAATTAATAGTAATAATTTAATAATGTATTATAAAAAATTAAAATTAAAAGTTATAGTTTTAATTGTATATAAGACATATATTTATGAAGTATAAAATGAAAATACAATACTTTTTGAATGTATATAATATGTCTTAGTTTCAAATTTTATACAGTTTTCTATTTATGAAAATTCAATTCATGTATTTAGTTACAAAAATTGTTAATTATAAGAAGTTGTTTTGTTAATTATAAGAACTGGCATATAAAATATGTTTTACATAATTTTCCAAGCAATAATAATGTAATGAATACAAATATTATTTACATATATAGCAGAAATCGTATATTTTAAAAACAATCCAAAACCCTTCTGTGAAGCTTTTCTACATTTATTAGCAGAATAAACAAAACTATGTGTATTATAGATATATATTCCTCGTTTCGATCTATTTTTTATTTTTTACTTTTATATGCACACATTAACGTACACCTACGGTCGCGGCTTTATGTTTAATGGCACTCGTGAATACAGAACATTTTTAAAATAAAGAATTTTGTAACTATAAACTCAAAATATCTGAACAAGAACAAATAAAGTCTACTCGAATATCGAAATGTAGATTGTCTTCTAAGAACGAAATGAATAAAAAATGTTTCCAAGTTAATGGCCATCGAAAAAATACTCTAGGAAGGAAATATGCTAAATTGTTACAAAATGTAGTGCTACGTTATGTTAACAAAGAATACTAATATAGCTATGAATATTAATATAAAAATTAATATTGATATAACAATATATTTTAATGTAAAAAATATACTAATAAATTACATAAGTATTTTAGAAACCAAAATATTTTCTATTACAAGATGAATGGAGTAAAAAATCTATAAATGTGTAAAAATTGCAGGATAATATTTTAAGAATAAGTGATGGTGTTACAGTACACGAAAAGAAAAGAAAGGGGAATGATTGTAAAAAAAACCTCGCTTGTTACGGAATAATAATACTTTCCTAAAATTGTACTTTACTAAAAATAATAAATGTATCTTTATTTTTTATGTGTGCATATATACAAAGATAATCAAAAAATTGTAATGTAAGAATATTAAATATATATAATAAAATATGTCATAAAAATACCTTATCATATGGTAAAAATCATATATAAAATAAGTAGATTAATTGGTTCTACCTGTTCTTATTGCATTGTGAGCTTATTTTTGACACCAAAAAGTCCTATAAATTATAAAACAAAAAGAATTCAATAACATAATAAAAATTAATGTTAGTCTATTAAATCAAAGAATTATAAGAATTATATATTTTACATTTAATTTGTATATACGATTGTACAGTGACCTGATTGGATTAACTAATTTAGTAGGTATGCTTATTATATTAAGTAATTTAATAGGTAAGATAATTGAATTACTCATAAGACAGTATCATCTATGATGATTAGGCAACGACATTTATATTTGTATTTACATTAACATATATTTTATGTGTTAAAAAAAAATTCAGTATTAATTACATATTAATAATGCTATATATTTATAATATTTTCGATTATTTAGTTTTCACGAATTTTATAAAAAATTTTATCATTATAATATAATATAAAACATGTTTTGTTTGTAACGAATTCATTTTATAGAAAAATGTATTAACGTATATTTGTTTAGATATATATATATATATATATATATATACAAACTTATTATACGTTTATTTCTATATAAGTTTAAATTTATTCAGTAAGAACAATAACATTCTGGTAATAATAGACATTAAAAATATTTTATTACAATCAGTTATTAAAAATCTACTATAGAATTACAAAATTAAATAGTACGGATGATTTACATGAAATCTATATATAATGTTTTATTATCTGACTATTTAATTAAAATTTTAACTACTGAATTTATTTTTGATATATAAAAACTCCACAATTTTTTGTTAACTTTTTGTAATGCAAAATCTAATAATCCTTATGAAATTCAGTATTTGAAAATTTATAGATTAGTAAATTATTTAACAAGAATGTTATTTTCTTTTTAAATGGAATTTTTTTAATTTCTCGATGTATCTAGAATATTGTAAAAATTAGAGTTTGAATATTTCTCTAATTTTTTTTATTCAAATATATAGAAAAATATTTTATAATAACAAATGAATGTAAAATACATGATTTTTTTTTTTTATAAAAATTAATGATTTTATAAACATACATTAATAATGAAATAATAACATTTTTATTAAAATACATAGTTCAAGTTATTGTAAGGGTATTGTGTGCATTTATTATTCAGAGTATAATAAAACATAACTAATTGAACTGAAATTTGATTATTATTATTTGAAATACTAACTTAACTAATTTTCCAGTTTTATAATTATCTTTAAGAACTAATAAAATTTTAATTTTCTCAATTCTTTCAATAATATGAAGTCTAATATTGCTAATCTTATATAATTTAAAAAAATGTAACGTAATCAGTATATTAGTAGTTTATTTTAATAACAATTACTGCAGTTGTAAAACACTATTTAACGAATATAATAGGTTGTTTTATAATGTATTTTTAAAGCTCACATTTGTTTAACAAAAGTTGCAGAGAAAACATTAAAATACAATTAATCTACTAACAATATCGTATAATTAATTGTTAGCAATTATTCATATATTCTAGTTTAATTAAATATAACGTAATATAAATAAATATTCATAGATACGTATTTATCTCTGTACCTCTCTTTCTCCCTTTGTATGCATTTATGTGTTTATGCGTTGTGTATGGATGTAGGTGTGGGTGTATTTGCGTGGTGCGAATATTGACAAAATCTGTAATAATGTAGATTACATATTATTAAAAGAGTTGATGTCGTGATGTATTGTGTGCCTAAGACATGGATTATTGTGCTCACAGAAAATCTAAAGAGCTTTGTTGGTATCTCATAACTAACTATTGATCTATTTGTTCAGTGGCAAATTTCGATTATGAAAAGCTAATAATTCCATAATAATTTATTCTATCAGAAACTTGAAAATCAAAAACAATAATTTAATTCTATATAATATATTTACATTATAAATTGCACATTATAAATTACACATTATAAATTTAATTATTATAAAATGTTGTTAAAAATATAGGGTAATATAAATATGAAATATTATTTTATTCATAAAATAGAATTTACTACTTTTTTCATGAAAAATATTTTCTCATTGTAAACAATTGCTTAAAAAGTTAAAGATTGCGATACAGTATTTTTTATCATAATTATAACATATTTATCCGTGTTGATCTTAATGAATCTAAATAAATCGTTTACATTACAATTGTTGAAACAATTACTCATTAAAAATTCACCGTCAAACTAAAACATATTTATGAAGTATAATGGTACTTATGAATAAAAAGCTTATAATTGCCCCTTGTTTAAATTTTAATTATTCTAGTATATTCAAATTAATATGAAAATTGTCTAAATATTTTTAAAACGTTTAATTATAATAATAGATTTGATATTACATTATTTTAATTGAAAGATCTTGTTCTTAAAATCAAACGAAAAGATAATTTCTATTATGTCTATTATTCATAAAAAAAAAGGAACTACGTATACTATATAAATGCTAATTAATTGTTTAATAATGACAAATATACTTTATATTGACATTATTATTGAAACTATTGTAAGTTTATGATTTTTATAAATGTTATTATTTTGTTTGTAACTTCAAAGTCCCAAACTTTTATTGAATATATGAAAATATTTCGAATGAAAACTTTTCAAGTCGTTTACTTCTTGATAATTATTGTTAGTGATACCCATTTTTTCCATTCGAATGGTGAATTGCACACATAAAAATTAAATTCATTCTAATTAATAAAATGAAATTATTAGGAAATTAAACCTTTGCAGTGAAAAGCTGGAAATTTCTATTGATAAATATTGCAAAAGAAAAATCGATTCGCAGACATCTAGGTAAATATGAAGAGAAGATTTCAAAATGATATTGGGTATGCTAAGTTGCCCATTGACAGTTGAAAAGGGAATAAGAAGTTTAAAAAATAATGATCGAAACAGATATATCATTCTTTAAAATTATATGTAATATCAACATTTATTACCAATTTTGCAATGAACTGTTTGTAATAAAATTTTTATTTTTCATAAAATTTTCTTTTAATATTTGTTTGGATTTGTTTGAGATTTTGAGTATTTGAGATTCGTTAAAATTATAATTTTTATTATAAATTAAAGATATACATATTATTATATAAATAGTAAATAAAATATATTTGTACTACGAGAATTCATCTTTAAGAATTCCTATTTATTTATAAATGATTAATTTTATAATTTTCATATTATTATCTGATTTGTGAATATTATTTTCATATTAATTGCTCATAAATATTGATTTTAATCTTATACAATCGAATATTTTTCGTAAATAGATTAGCCATTAAACTGCATACATTTATTTTGAGAGAATGGGTTTTTTCTTTGAATTAAATTCAACAAATGAATATAAATAAAATGATGCTTAATTAAATAATTTGTTATCTAATGTAATTTCATATTTAGTCAAATAATCTATAATAAATTCAATTGAAATATAATTTCTTTTAATTAATTAAAATATAAAATACATTACAAATACAGATAATTTAAAATTATTTAAATAAAATTGAAGATTTAAAAATACAATATTTCAATTAAGCGTACAAAAAATAAGTATCTATAAATGTATCATCATTATATTAATTTATATCCTTCGAAAGTATATTTGGCTTTTCCTTGATTATTTTCAATCTAGCTTAGAATACAAATGTTATAAAGTAGATTAAATTCTGAAAATATACGGACATTTAATAATGAACTATCACATTTCATTATCTGACTATTATCAATTTAAGTATATATTATTATTAAAAAACGTCAGCTGTGACATATAAACTTATGAAGAAAAAAATTGATTAAGTAATTACAATGAAATTGAAATAAAAAATGAATTTAAAAATTATCACTGTAATTACTTTTTTTTTGTAATAGTAATAATAAATGAACACTGTATTTAAAAAACAACATAATTATAACAAAAATTTAAGAAGATTAATAGTAAGCTATCTAAATAACAGTCTCACTTCACTTTTATTGACTTTTTCTTGTTAATTTAAAGTAGAACAAAGGTATTTAGTTTTTATTCTATTTACTCTTAAATTAACAATATATAATTCTCATAATATTACGTTGATCTTAAATATTAAATCATATTAACTTGTCCATAAATTTTGTAAAGAAATGAAATGTTGATTTAAACCGTAGAAATTGCTTCTACAAATATAATTTAATTATAAGTGAAATTTATAAATAATAATAACAGTAAAAGCTAAATAAATGAAATATAATGATATACAAAAATAAAATTGTGTTCTAATAATAAACGACGAGTAGATCGTGTTTATACTTTAAACCTTGTGTTGATGGATGATTATTTGTCTGAAAACTTTTTACCTAAATTATATTATTAATAATAACTTTATTAATACAGTTTTAAAAATTAATGTCAAAATCTGGCTTAGGGATGGAGAAAATATGTAATTAATTTAAAAATTACATTTTTAAAACGAACCGTTTTATCGAACCCTAATATCACTTCGACACATTTTCAAACATATCGATAGATTGTCTGAATTAAAATGGCGTTTAAATAGCTTTTTTATTATAATGGATTATACTTTCTATTGCAAATCTAACACGTATCTCGTTATTTTGATCCTTCGTCACTTGTCAGAGTCTTTTGCTATAGTGACACTCAAACAAGAGGCGTAGGATAGAGAAGAACAAACATAATCAAGGGCTCCTGTTCATGTATACATGCGCGCGCGCGCGCGCGCGTGTGTGTGTATGCGCGTATATAAACGAATACACATTTTAAATATATAAGTATGCGTGCGGATTTGAGCGCGGGCGTATCTATGTGTATGGGTGAACTCGTTTGCTCCATACTAACGAAATTATGTTTCATTCGATTACAACATAAAATATGCGTCAGTTAGTTGAAAAATCCAGTGTTAATACTACAACTGGACAAATAGACACTATCAGTGAATTAAGGTCGGTATTTCCTAACTGAATACCGTGGCCAAGTCCGCGCGGTAGCCTTCATTTTTCACGCGCCCTTTTTCTCTTGGCGTGTTATCGATTTCTCAACACCCTGCTGCCCGATAGAATCGCGACGAATTCGTTCAACCAGTCAGGTGTTAACCATCTCCACCCTCCCTGACCCCCGCCCTCTCGCTCCACGGCCACCGCCACCGCCGCCACCTCCGCCACCACCGCCACCGCCGCCACCACCGCCACCACCGCCACCACCGCCACCACCGCTACTGGATCTTTGTATGCTAGGCGTCAATGATGATCCCTTTGCCGATACTTGCTTGACCACTCGGCCGAGCTTATATACGGATCCTAAGTTCATTTACATCGGTTGCCCAGCCAATCGAGGCGACGGACCTACCTATTTCTTCCTTCTCTTCTCTTTTGCGTGCATTCGATTGCGACATTATTTTTCGCACCACCACTGTCAAATTGACGATTTTATAAAATAATATTATAATACGGCCATTTGACGATCCTTCTTCGTACTATATTGAAACTTACGATATCGACACAATTCCCTGCTCTAATTTGAGCACGTTACACCTCAATATTGACATTACAAGTTGTTAATTAACAAAATATTGCCGATGCTCTCGTTCACGTATTCTTAACTTTTTTCAACCGCTTTATGTACCAATAATACGTGTTGCTACGCTATCTATTAAATAAAGTCTAATTCAATTTACTAATAATTGTCTTATGGAAGACAATATAAATTTTACAGACTTTATAATTTGCCATTTTATCTCTATACACTTGAATAATCAGTATAGACGTTATTACATACCAAAGTTTCACTGTGACTTCATATCGTGAAGAACTTTCGTATTCCGACGTCACAGTATATACTGCTTGTTAACTGAAATAGCGCTTCAATTTTACAGGTATATGATACATTCAAAAATATTACATTCAGAACATATCGCGTATTATAGCTGAGAATGATGAAATGAAAATTTTTTATGACGGATTTGCAATGTAATTGTATTAAGCTTATTATATAAAAGCTTTTGTAAATACCATAAAAGACTTGAGCAAATACAGTATGTACAATTTTTTTTTTTTTTTTTTTTTTTTTTTTTTTTCGTAAATTTTGTAAAATAATAATCATGAAATATTTGTATATGAAATTTGAATGCTTGATTAGTTAAAATCTACTTCTTATAATCAAAACTTTGGAAAAAAAACTCCGGAACATTTATTAAATATTCGCAATCTTCTTCCTTCATCATTCATTCAGCTTAGTCTGTATTTAAACACATTCGAGCTAAGTTTTTACGTTGAATAATCGCGAATCTCCACGAAAGATTGAATTCTATATACGTACTACATAAAATGAATCTATTAAGAACTATAATCTTCAATATCTTATACTTTGCTCCTTATTATCAATTCAATTTAAAAAGAAATTCTCTCAACAAGTATTATATCATATCCTTATGATTATTTAAATTGCAAGCAAGTCCACTTGATGAGAATTTAATTAGTAAGAAAATTGTAACATCAGCTCTTTTATAATATCTCATATTTTTGCATTTTCTTTTCAAATGTGTATATATTAACACCCGTATGTAATAATCATAAAATAATTGATAATCGATAATATTAATTTCGTCATTTATAAGATCTTGATTTATTGAAACTGACATCGAATAAAAACGCACTGTTTCTCATATATATTTTATTAAGGAACATAAACTATTTATTTGCTATCATGGTTTTCTCTAAGGCAAACATGTTATAACTTATATTTTGGTGTGCTATAAAATAACATTCTTCAACATGAAGATTCCCAGTTTATAAAATAATCCAATTTAAAAATTTTCCAATTATTTATTTATAACCTTTAACACGTATGAGATGAAAGTCAATACATTTTCTATTCTAAAACATTTATTTTCCTACAAATACATTTCATTCGCGCAATTTGCTTTAAACTACATTGTATACGATACTATATTGAACCGGTTAATTTTTCTTAAAAGAATATCTTTCGTTATATTTCATATTTATTGTTTTAATACGAAAAATATACATTTGTATATTAGAAATCAAATAGATGGTGAAAATGTAATTTATTCTTAATATCAGAATAAAATTATTATTGAAATAATCTTTTATAAAGAATAAATTTAAAAATTCAATAATTTTCGATAATTAACCAAGTATAAACATACTTTTATAAATGAATTTTGAATAATTACATTTTAGTAAAATATTGTCTTTTACATGCAAAATAAAGGGTAAAACTTTAAATAGATTAAATTATAATAAAAATGAAATTTGAGTACTTTATTTGGGAATAAATTTTAAAATAAATACAATTAACGTTTCCAACTAAAGCAACGAAATTTAAAGTATTAAACACAATCAATTTTGCTCAGACATTCAATTAATAAATATCAAAATATTTATAAATCTATTATTCCACTTTAGCAGTTTCAAAAAGATTATAAATCAATTAAGTAGATAATATAATCAACATAATG
This sequence comes from Ceratosolen solmsi marchali, assembly GCF_000503995.2. Classification (NCBI taxonomy): domain Eukaryota; kingdom Metazoa; phylum Arthropoda; class Insecta; order Hymenoptera; family Agaonidae; genus Ceratosolen; species Ceratosolen solmsi. Next base: position 6,801,047 of record NW_011948423.1, read on the forward strand.
AAACATTAAACTTTTTACCTGAATTTTTACTTTACTCTCATAAAAATCATACCTACACCTTTCAACATTTATATAGATGTTTTTATATGTGCATCTGCGTATATTATGTTGGACAAATTAGCTGTATTATTAACCGAGTGAAGAGGAATTAAAGAAAGATACATTGGAAAATGTAATTACTAGACGTAAATGCTTCGGCGGCGTAAGTGCCAAAGTTGTGATTAAACTTTGCACTTGTAATGTACTCCTCGGCTGTACATATTTGATTAATATTAGCATTTAATTGATCAGCGCTCGTAATTTTGAATCCATTGGCAGTTCACAATGAGATATATACATGGAGAAAATATACCGTAAAGTCGATTGGGGAAGAACAACGACGAAAGCAGGCGTCGCTATCATTACATTTTGCCTTCGATATAACAGAGAGAGAAGCAGTTGCCCCACTTTTCTTCGAGTGTTCATTCGTGTCTTTGACATACGCGCTTCAAAAGTAAATCGTGCGAAGCTTAAAACCTCATTGGGCTACTATCGTCACAAAAATTGAGCAATACCACCAACTTGCAGGACTTATTGCCGCCAGGCGACGTTAGGAGTGACAAGTACGCGAACTCCGCTCGAGCTTCTTCCCATGCGAACGGGGGTACTTGACTAAGCAACTTTTCTCTCCATTACGAAAACGCACCTTTCTTATTACATTTGGTGATCGCGTTCCCGTAATCGCTTCTTCCCTATTGTCTTTTAATGACTACGATATTATATAGTTTGCGCCTCCTTCCGACGGAATAACAAACTGGCCATAAAGAGTTTTACAAAAGTACTTTTTATCTCGAGATAAATATTTTATTTTTTTTTTATTTCTTTCACTTTTTAAGCATTTGAAAAATATTAATGTAGAGATTTAGTATATGTTTTTGTTTTGTTTCGTTTTGTTTTGTTTTGTTTCGCTTTGTTTCGTTTTGTTTCGTTTTATTTCGTTTTGTTTCGTTTTGTTTTGTTTTGTTTTGTTTTCTTTTTGTGTGTTACCGAGGGAAACTTCATATGTTTTATTTATTTCATTGGTGGAGAAATTAACTGATGGTTGGGCGTTGGCATAATATTAATCATTAGTCTTAAATTATTCTGAGGAATGTGATTTTTTTACGCCATTCAAGATGAAAGAGACCGTTGCTAGCGTGTAAATTGTAAAATCAATAGTCTTTTTTATATTTGATATTTTTTAATGTCCATATTTATCGTCGTGTTGAAAGGTAATATATGCCTTAAATGCTATTACGTCTTATCTTAATTTATGATTAAGTAATATTAATAACATAAGTTCTTTTCTATCTATTAAAGATAGATTATTTTGAAAAGTATGCTTGTTTAATAATATAGTAGTTATATGTAAATATAATTAGAATAGATCCGTGTAAACTATATTACGTGTAGGCAACCAAATCATATATGCAAGTATTTTTAATGGCCTAGTCATAATTCACCTATAATATGACTAATTAATTTTCATCTGTTACGTTCATAATAATTCTTTCAATTTGTAAAAATAATTTCTCATGCGAGAAGGGAAACAAAAAATTTTTTACTGCAACATAATTTGATGTTTGATAATAGGAAATGTATAATAAATTTATCTCAAACTTATTGAGCAATAAATTTAGGAGCATTTTTTATATAATAAGGTCAGTGCTTGAGGAGCTTTAAGTCGTTGCTATGATCGAATAATTTTCACATTTCTACAACTGGTAATGGTAATATGTGATTTACTCGTTGAATATTAACGAATATTTAAGACAAACGTAGAATAAAGACACAAAATTCGTCTGCCCAATTACGCTGAATTGTAAAATTATTCTTTAATAATATTTTATGAATAATTTTCTTCTTATGAAAAAATTTTTAACTTTCTGATATAATTAAAATATCAATACTATTAAATACTTTAATTCGTTCATAACAAAGAGGAAAAAGAGAGAATATATGTTGATGAAAATTTTTATAACGTTTCAAACGATTAATTAGTCTTTGCAGAATTTTGACGACATAAGTCACGGTAAATTCATTTAATAAACGTTCGCGATTACATCTCTCGATCGCTGATTTATTGCAAAAAAATCTTACCATTACCATTATCAATTACCAAGAAAATATGTCATTGAGCACGTACGAAACTTGCTCAATTAAAGTTTAAAAGTATTTAGAAGCTATACCATATATATCTCTATGAGTGTACAAATGTCAAATTACAAGGGTATCCATATCAATCAATATAATTTAGATTAAAGTCAAAAACTTGAACAATAATTAAATGTAATTTAGCTGCTGAAGATCAAGGTAAATTATTATCACAAGATCAGATTGAAATATTTTAGCTGTATTATACCCTTTTACGCAAGCAGAATGGAAATTCGCTCGAAAGATATAATCAAGTTTCAGGCCGTTAAACAGAGGCAAACGAGTCACGAAAGCCCGGAGATCGATATCGCTCACCTTTACAATCGGTGAAAATATCGGCCTTGGCTTAAGCTCCCGTAGGTCCCACTGCCCTCCGATAATCCTTTCCCGAATCCGGCAGGTAACGCAGCCGCAACCCGGCTCAACGTCTCGCTGGCCAAAGTCCGCGGTCGTTCCTCGGCATTGCAGCAGCGCGCCGGACTAACGTCCCCGGAACAATTCGAGGAACAACAGCGCGCTGTCACTGCACGGAGAGCATCATCGTGTCGGCGGGAGGCCGCGCCGAGGCCAAACCTCGTCGCCAACCCGGAATCCGTATCCCGGAGACTCCCGCGAGGTCTGCATGCTACCCTGCCCGCGACCTTGGCTCTATCGATCAACGACACCAAGGATCCTCCTCTCGCC
>NW_011948423.1:6804011-6812646 GCF_000503995.2 Ceratosolen solmsi marchali
ACGACGCTCGTCGCCCGGACACGCGGCGGCAATTGAAGCGAGCGCGCGAGCTACGGACCGTCCGACCTTCCCCAACCCCGACCTCACCGCGCAAGCTCCGCTTTTCGCACGCGCGCCAGCTGCCTTTCCACCCCAGACCTAGCCAGCGCCGACAACCCCCGCGTCGCCGCGACCGGTTCCAACGGCTCCGATTCGGCTCATCGAGTGCCTCGGTGCATGCACCAGGAGTCGGTGTCCGAGCCCCGCGACTCCCTGAGCTCCCTCCCTTAATGGCTCTTGACCCACGGGCCAGCGATTCCTCGCGTTGCTACTATTCTTACAATCAATTTGCTCATTATATTTTCCTCTTTTCTATATATAATCCAGTGGGTCTTTCACCGACAATCTTTTCACATCCTCTTCGCCAACACTTAATCGTCCTGCGAACAAATTTCATTTCGAATGCGTCAACTTAAAATATTGAATTTATTATTGAATCTGCATATAGCCCTTTGAGCCTCTACAAACGATGAATATTCCGCGGCAATTGTGAAAATTATCTTTTTAGATAAATTCGTTCTCTAATCGAATAAATATATGGAAATCAAGTTTTCCACATGGGAAGATAATTTAATTGTTTTACTTTTTAAAATTTATTTCGTACATTTTTTATCCGTAATTCGAATCTAACTAAATCGTTATCTACATAATATGTAAAATAATCCATACGCATGTGTATATATGTATATATATACTTTGTCGGCACAATAACTTTGTCTAAGATTTAAAATTTAATTTTTAAATTTAATGCTTTTGCAATTCCGATAAAAATGCATTATAAATTCAAATACAAGTAGAAAGCATTTTATTAAGCTCAATGGTACACTTCTAATATGTATATAGGATCATTATTAGGATACTGCAATATAAATTTTATTCATAAAATTGACATTTCATTATTCTGAATTAATTATATTACTTATACAAAGAATTATTGTTCTGAGAATAAGTATCTTATATACAATATTAATTTTATCAAGCATCTATGATTCATTCAATAAGAAATCAAAGATAAATGCATGAAATTTAGCGTCGCCTACCAAGATCTGAAAGATTTTAAGCCAGAAATTAAAATATTAATATCACATTTAATTAATAATTCATTGTATTGTAATATATTTATTGTCAAAATAGATAAAACGTTACATTTCAAAGTTATTGATATTATTAATTGTATAGATGTAAGATGCAATATAACAAAGGCAAAAATTTTATCTCGATATTTGAAATAATTTCAATGTAAATTAAATTGACAACATTCTTTTTGCAATTGACAAATTATGAATAAGAGTAGTCATTAGCGATAGTTATAACATAAAGAACTTATAATTCATAATAATTTATAACATTATACATTTAATATAGAATTTATTTTGCTTGGAAAATAGGAATGAATTGTCATGAATTTTGTTGTTATCGTTGCACTATTATTATTGTTACGAAAAGTCATGTTTTGCTGCTATTCGATAAAACTTTAACTTTGTTTTAAGATTGATTCATTACTTTCGAATTTTGAAAACTTTATCGAATAATCAATGCATCAAATTGTAAATCTTCTTGATAACTGAGGCAGATTAAAATTTGTATACAATTTATTATGTAGAAGAACTATTTATCCCTTATCAATAATTCAATATTTTTAAATTCTTTATTTCCGAAAATCAATTGTAAATTGGCACTATCTTTACTTATAATACATTCATTCTTCTTAAATTTAATAAATAAGAAATTTTTAAAATTTTGTTCCTTTACAAAAATTGGAATCAATTATTTTTAAATTAATTGTTATATTAATGCACAAAGTATTCTCATTGCGTATCCGTACACTTTCTCTATAAAATAGCACCGTATACCATTAGATATCATTTTTCATTTGCAATATTAGAATACCATTTATTAATTTCAATGCAATAATAATTATATACGTTGATGCATATGTAAGTGACTAATTATATACAAAAAAAAAATATCGACAACAGCATAAAATAATAAATCCATGTAAGATATCATATTTTTCTTTTAAGTTTATGCACGAGTTGCATTGTACGGCGTGAGGGCATATCAACCGCGTGAGTACAACCAATTCGTATGCAATAGAGTAACCGTGCAGCTTCTCAATGAGGTAGTGAGCACGCGGTTTGACATTTTCAGCACCTAGGGAACTGACTTATTGTCATGAATATTTCACGCTGCTCCTCAACCAGCAGAAAATCGGATTTACACTTAAGGCGCAGCGACGCATTTCAAACGTGATCCGAAGCCAATTCTCATCGGTACTTATTAGTTATATGGTCGAGAGTATGGCTGCTTTCGTCTAAACACTCTGTCAAAGGGAAAAATTAAATTGAACGAAACGTATGGGAAATAAATGCTTGACCATCAATAGGATTCTGTATTATTGTCCATTTGGCGAGGACTAGATTACCATTCTCGTTTACTTCAATAAGATATCAACGTATTAATATTTTGTCATGTAGAAGAAAATATATGTAAATGCGCGGCAAGTGCAGTGTTAGATGTCGGTCGGTATATACAATTTTTTTTATGCATGTTCTATTCTTAGATGATTTCTTATTTGATCTTTAGAGTACCATTGTCTCAAAGTAATTCCAGGTAAATTGGATTGTTTTACAATTTTAAAATTCTTACGAAATAAATTGCTTTTTCAAAATTTCATTTGATTAACGCAAGTTATACTTGCTGAAAACTTAATGTACGTAAAATGTATATAGTATTTTATTGTATGCAATTGTATCAATCAATTTCAGAGTCAAGCATAGTCAAATTTACCTTGTCAGATGTTTTTAGAATTCGCTTTGAATTTTACATGTTCATTTGAAAAATAAAGTAAAATGTCAATAAAATTTTGATACATTTCACAGGATATATATATATATATATATATATATATATATAGTTAAATTCGCATTAAAAATGCTTAAATAAGAATTTACATTGCAAAACATTGGAATATGAAATATATTAATTTTAGGTATTAAGTTTCATACTTGGCATTAAGAATTATTTATTTTATTCATTTGAATCGTCACTTACAAAGAATAAAAACTAATAATAAATACAAATCGACTTATTTGAACCTGGAAATATGAATATTATGAAAATAGGTCGACATTCGAAATGTTTTACCTTGAGATATTGAGCCCTGTTGAATTACCGATACCTACGAACTTTCTTCGTCGCCTTCATAACCATAGAGCGTAATGATATAACACGCGAAAAAACACGCAATAAAGTTAGTTATATATATATATATATATATATATATATGTAAACATATTAAATCCATTTATCCTATTTCATTTTTTTTCTCACACATTTACTTCTGAAAATTTTGATCATGACAATTTAACAAGACTTCTGCATGAAGTAACGAGCCTGAATTTTCTAATCAAAAAGTGAATTTCTAATAAATTTATTAGAAAATTAATAATTAAATATACAGAACTAATTATTATCAATTATATTTATTATTAATATTCAATGATTATATCCCTTATCCATTATGGAATTAGCGCTCTCTCACATATTTACAAACTTAATTTTATCATCTTAAATATAAATTGAGAACGAGTGAATAAAAACAAAATAATATTTCTCTTTTTTTCTAACGGAACAAATTGGTATTAAAAATTTAATTGTAGTACAATATACCTTGATTGTTATTATAATATTAATTATGTATGCAGATTAAATCAAGCGATCGATCTATTAATTTATGAAAATAAAATACAGAAACAAAAAGTACACTAAAATAATAAGAAATGTTTATATATATATATATATATATATATGTATTTTTTTGTTGTTGTTTAATATCAAAGTAAGCGAATAAATTTGTATAAAATTTACTATTACGTCGTCGGTTATATATTGTAATTAATAATTATAAAAATATGTCAATATTATCACACGCTTGTTATACTAAGATAATATTGTCCTGGTATGAACGTAATTTTGCATTTGATACAGTGCGGGGAATAAAATACGTAAATTCTAATGTTATAATCATATATTCAGATTATTTTTGCTTATACATTCCCGCTATATTTAAATTTATTCAAAGAACTGTACGTTCATTTTATACTGCATATTAGAATTCTGAATTCTCTGAATATTCCTGTTTAACATTATATAATTTAACAAATAATCGTATTATTACCGAGCTGTAATATGTGTTTCTCGTATTTCCATTTACAAAGTCTTCTCGCGACGAAAGTATTTTCAATAAAAAAGTAATATGTCATTTGGTCTAAAGCTATGAAGTATGTCAGATTCGGTGAGCCTCACTCAATAAGCTAAACTTGTGCGCGTAAATGTATTGTGCCTATTGGTAAGCTTAAAAAAAAATTAATCTCAAAGATTGTTAATAATGCATCCTTACACCAGAAGAGCCGGATAGGGAAAATGGAGGGGCGAATTTGCGTGACATATACAATGTCTGAGACAAATTTATAAATTTTTTATGCATATAATATAATAATGCACATGATTACACAAAGTTTTATCTTCCTTCGCGACAGTGCTCTTCGCGTGTTCCGCCGAGTTCCGCGTGCCGATGTTATTTTTATCAATTCCCGTGTACCATTGAAAGACGTGCGGCTGGAGACAAGCCCCACTACCTTCCATCGCCAAGAGAAAATCTCGAGAATAGAGGGAAAATACCGCGCTTCCCTCCATCTCATTTCTGGCTCCAAAGGCAGGAGAAGAAAGAAGACGCTTGGACGGCCTCATCAGACTCCGCTAATATTTACAAAGCCTATATAAAGCAGTGCACTCGAGAGAGATACCCAATGAATTATGATTTTCTCTCCTTTTGCTTTCATTTTTTCTAGGGGCGCAATGACCGCTGAAGCTTCAGCCGCATACTTGAAGATATATCCCTTAGTAAAAAGTTAAAAGAAAGTTGGGAGACACAAACCCGTGAACTAAATACTATAAGCGTGACGTAACTATAAATGGCTAGTCCGTGTCGTCGTTAACAACTAAAGTGTAATTTAATTAACAATTTTACGTAAAATTATACAAGTAAATATATATTGAATGTTCATCAACTACCTTACATGAAATTCCAATTTGACATTTTCAATTGTCAGTGATGAAGCCTTGGATAACAAAAATTTTTAATTTTTACCTTCGGCTGTTATATCTTAATATAAAGTAAAAACTAGTCACCATAATGCACAATTTTACATCGTCTTATCGTTTTATTCTCAACGTACTATTGAAGGAAATTAAAAGACGATAAAATTACTCGAATGGCAAAATCGAGAAGAAAATTTCTGTATACAGAATAAGTAACGGACTGATATTTATCGAAAAATTTGATTTTTAATTTGTGTATTTGACGAATGAATGGCTTTAATATCAGCTAAATATTTAAAACTAAATGAACATTCCATTACATTGAAATACTTTTTAGTTCTACAATTACCATGTTATCAAATATTATTTTGTTAATTAAGAACAAATGACTACTTATAATAAATCTAGAAACACTATTTTTAAACTAACCAAATACATAAAAAAAATACAATTTTAATTCCAACTACGATTAATCCGAGTAGAATTTCGAACTAGAATATTAAAAATTTTATTTGAAATTTACTAGAAAGTACTCGAATAGTATAAGCATTTGAAAGAAAAAGTATATATATTTAAGAAAATTTAAGCTGTTTAACTTGCATCATACAGTTAATTTACTTACATAATTACACTGCAAAGTCATAAAAAATTAAAACATAAATACATCTTTATATATAACATGAATAATACAAATCATTATTTTACTAACCAAATAATATTAATTGAATTTCAGTGTTTTAAATACACTATTTGTTCTATCTTAGATATAAATATTGTAAAAGTATTGACTCGTTTTTTAATTTCTTATATAAAAATGTTATTCATACATATGATATTAATAATAATATATGAAGTAGAATATATAGTAAAAATCTAAATGAAATATAATAGTTCTTGGATTATTTTAAGCAACTTTAACTTAACATAAAACTTATGAATAAAATAAGATTTAAATTATTTAAAGAAGGCGTCAAATATTCATTTATTATATACACTTAACATTGAAATGGCAGTTAAATCTTTTTCTTATGAATTTGGAATTTTTGTACTTAAATATAATTTAAAACACTTTCATGAAAGTAATTTAAATATATTTACCATATATAATTAAAAATATAAGAAATTGTATTTTAATTAAAATGATAATAACAACAGTTTTTATTTCGTTTCATTTCACGTTTCGACATAATTTAATAAAAATTCTAAATCTAACAATTTAATATTAAAAAAAAAAAAAAACTTTGTAATAATTCCTAATTATTTTTTTATTTTTTTATGCTATTTAACTTTGTTATATTACAAATTAAAATAATTCAAACAAAAATCAGAATGACTGAATATATTTCTTGGAGCGCAATTCGTAAGAACTTATATTATTATTGATTTCTTGTTCTACTATGAATATATGTATTAAAATTTTAAATACTTTTATTATTTTTTTTTCAAATTAAAATTTACAAAATTTAATTTATAAAACTTTCCATTTAAATAATAGCAATTAGGAATATCCAATTGAAATTATTGATAATATTGAAAAAGTTACTACGACGCATAATTCGATATACGAAATACAAAATTTTATTTATAAATAATTGGCAGAGTAAAGATTATCATTAGTTACTTTTATAAAAGTTTTAATTATTAAAAAAAATTTCAAGGAAACTTTCAAAATCAATTTTCAATCTATTTTTCATTTTAAGAAAATTAATAATTTTATTTCTAATTTTCCGACATATTGATGAAAAAACAGATTGTTCATTTTAAACTACTAGTTAGCAATTTATTTTGAAATATCTTTAATAATTTCATTATATATTCGCTCATTCATTTTAAGTAATGTTTTGATCAAATAATTATAAAAATGGGTAAAATTATATTTTCATATACGTCATTATAAACAAATCATTATAAACATTTTAAAAATTCCTTACCAAGGTTAATTAAGTACAAATCTGCCCTCGATTTATAAAACGTGATATATTAATAATAATAGTTGCAAATAGAATAATGGAGTGATACAAAATTTTAATTAGTATAAAATATTTATTTACTATGTGAGCTCTGCATAATAGAGAACTAATTTCATGTCCCTAAATTGACAATTTCATATAAATTAATTAAATAATAAGTAAAATAGATTTTCTTAAATTATATATTTTGGTTAACGTGTTTAGTAAACTGAATAATACAAAATAAAAAAGTAATTAATAGTAAATCCTATGACAATGGATAATAGAATATAATAGAAAATAAGCAATAATTGATACGTAATAATATGTTATTTAAACATCCAAATAATCGATGATCTAAACAATGGAAAATAATATATATCATAAGCAAGTTAAATTATGATTGTCTTGTTTACATTGCTATTGTTAATATATAATAAATCATATGTTCATACAAAATATATATTCTTAAATTAAAATTTTTGACAAATAACATCATTATAGTAAGGGATTACAATAAATCGAGAAAATGATATTTATACTAAATATGTATCGACATAATTATAATTTCTTTTAAAACTTTCTTTAAAAATTGAAAATTTGATAAAACTCTAATTACTAAACTCACTATATATGAGTCAGCATTTATAGAATCATTATTTTTTTTATGAAATTTTTATTCAAAAACTTCACTCGAAAATATTGAATACAGAATAAAAAACAAAATTCATAAAGCTAAATTCGTTTTAAATTCCTAATTGTTTAAACACGCGAATTGAAAAAAAAAGTTTTTTTTTTTTGAAAATAAACAGAAGTCTATGGTATTTGAAAAGAAATTTTAATATTCATTGTATCACAAAATGTTCATTATAATAATTTCATATATTTATGTAAAAATGTGCGATTAAAACTGAAATTTTACTTTGATAATTAAGAGCATCAGCAGCATTAATATTATGTTCATATTTTATTAATATTTCATTTACATAATTTCCTAAAAATCTTATAGATGAAAATAGATTACTTAAATTATTTTCAGGCATCAATGTATAAGGTAATTAATATTTAATTATATTCATTGTTAATCAATAATTCAATATCGGCTATAAATCATTAATATTATTTCGTACTTGTGTGTAGTATAAATAATTTAATACGAAAGCTAGCCAAACAACATCCAAGACAAATAAATATATAATAACTAAAAGCTTTAACTCTCACGCAGGACTCTCGAGCTAACAATTTAACCCTGCTAACATAATTAGAAACATGCTCCTACTAACCGACTATCTTTCCAAGTCGGTTTTAAATAAATACCTGATAGAACTGAAAACCACACTACATATAATATTCGTATAGCATATATATCCTTGCCATTGGTCTTAATGGTTATATTTCGTGCACGCAATGAAGGACATGAGATAACGAAAAACATTCGACACTATTTCCAGGTTTTAAGTACGAAACGACAAATACAGCGAATATTGTCCCTACCTTGAGAGAAGGTGGAGAGCAATATAGACCGAATTAGAACGGAAGGATGG